>NW_006408919.1:1028772-1030937 GCF_000296735.1 Chrysochloris asiatica
AAATGTCAACCAATCAGAAACTGTATCTATGGTACTGTGCAATTATGCCCCCTGAAACCTTATAAAAACTGTGTGTATAGTGAGTTGGGGTCGCCCTCAGCTCCTGTTTTCAGGAGTCTATGTGAGAGTGGACCCCAGCACATTAGTTAGGATTGCCCTCAGCTCCTGTTTTCAGGAGTCTATGTGAGGGTGGACCCCAGCACATTAGCTGGGGTCGCCCTCAACTCCTGTTTTCAGGAATCTATGTGAGGGTGAACCCCAGCGCGTTGGCAAATGTCACCTTTGTCTCCTGGTTTTAGGAGTCTGTGAAGGTGGACCCCAGCGCGTTGGTAAATAAACCTCTTGCTTTTGCATCGAACTCGAGTCCTGATGATCTTTTTGAGGTCTCCTACTTGATTAGGCCACTAGGGGGCCTAACACAAGATACCAAATTGTTGTTGTTGTTAAGTGCCGTCAAGTCGGTTCCGACCCATAGCGACCCTGTACAGGGTTTCCGAGGGTGTAAATCCTTACGGGAGTAGAAAGCCTATAGCATACTATAAAAGGCAAATAAGCTGCACAAGACCTCTTTAAAGTGTTCAAGAATAAAGATATCAGTCTGAGGACTAAAGTGTACCTGACCCAAGCTATCATATTTTCAATAGCTTCATGTGACAGTTGGATAATGAATAAGGAAGACCACAGAAGAAATTACATATTAGAGTTCTGGTGTTGTTGAAGAATATTGAAAGTACCGTGGCCTGTCAGAAGAATAAAGCTGTGTTGAAACAAGTACTAGCAGAATGCTCCTTGGAAGTAAGGATGGCGAGACTTCATTTCTCATCTTTGAACATATTATCATGAGTGACTAGTCCCTGAAGAAATACATCATGCTTGGTAAAGTGGAGGATCAATGAAAAAAAGGAAGACCCCCAATGAGATGGATTGGCACAGTGGCAACAGAAATGGGCTCAAGTATAACAATTGTGAGGATGGTGCAGGACTGGGCAGTGTTTTGTTCTTTTGTGCCTAATATCACTATGAGTCAACACCAACTCAACACCGCCTGACAACAATCATCTACCTCTTCAGCTTTCAATATGAATTAAATGAGCAGTGTAAATGGATTAACATAGTACCTATCATACAGAAACAACTTTGTGAATGGTATGTCTTATAGACTGAATTATAGCCTCCAAAAGATATGTTCAAACCCTAATGCTAGGTATCGGTGAATATGATCATCTTGTGGAAAGAGGGTTCCTGAAAATGTCAGTTAGAACAGAAATATGCAGGCCCATGTTCACTGCATCACTATTCACAATGGCTAAAAGATGGAGACAACACGAACACCCATCAACAAAAGAATTAATCAAACATACACACAGCGGAATACTGTGTGATGTTGAAGAACAAGGATGAATCTTCAAAGCTCTTCACAATATGGATAAACCTAGAGAAAATTATTATGCTGAGTGAAATCAGTTAATCACAAAAGGTCAGATTGTATGAGATCATTGTTGGAAATTTTTAAGAAAACATTTTCTTGCTTAAAGAAACACTCAAGATGGTTGCCAGGTATGGGAGTTGTTGTTGTTAGGTGACATTGAGTTGGTACCAACTCATAGTAACCCTTTGCAAAACAGAAAAAAACACTGCCCAATCCTGCGTCAACCTCAAAATTGTTGCCACGATTGAGCCCATTGATGCTGCCACTTTGCCAATCCATCTCGCTGGGGGTCTTCCTTTTTTTTTCAGACCCTCCACCTTACCAAACATGATATCCTTAAGACAATATGTCTGAAATATGAGAGACGAAGACTGGCCATCCTGGTCTCCAAGGAGCACTCTGGCTGCATGTCTTTCAACACAGATCTGTGTGTTCTTTTGGCAGCCCATGGCACTTTCAATATTCTCCTCCAACACCATAACATAAATGACTCAATTCTTCTATAAACTTCCTTATTCACTGTTCACCTTTTGCATGCACATTAGGTTACTGAAGATACCATGGCTTGGGTTAAGCACCATTTACTCTTCAAGTTGATATCTTTGTTCTTCAGCACTTTAAAAAGGTCTTGTGCATCAGATTTGCCTAATGCAATATGTCATTTGATTTCTTGACTGCTGCTTCCTTGAGTGTTGATAGTTGATCCAAGAAGAATGAAGTCATTGACAACTTCAAT
>NW_006408919.1:1038457-1047796 GCF_000296735.1 Chrysochloris asiatica
GTTTTGTGTTCCTTTTCATTTTTGACAATTTTCAATTTTACTAGATTCATACTTCATACCTTCTATGTTCCAATTATTAATGAATGTTTACAGCTGTTTCTCTTCATTTTGAGTTCTGCCCCATCAGCAAATGAAGGTCCCCGGTGCTTTACTCCCAAGGGGTTTACGCCATTCGCATAATTATCGTCAGCTCTACTTTGAGGAGGCAGTTCTTCCCAGTCGCATTTCGCATGCCTTACAAGCTGAGCGGCTCATTTTCTGGCACTGTATGTGACAGTGTTTCTCTGTTATTCATAAGGTTATCAGTGACTAAATAGTCTGAAGTGGTTTGCCACTCCTTCTTCCTAGTTTGTCTTTGTCTAGAAGCTCATCTGAAACCAGTCCTTCATAGGGGACCCTGCTGGTATTTAAAATACTGATGGCATCGCTTCCAGAAATACAGCAACTCACAAACCACCCCAGTAGACAAACTTATAGATGTTTGGTAGTAGTAGAAGCTAAGCATATTTGAGTAATTCTGAAGGCAATATATGAGAAGAGAGAGGTTGGCACAGAAGAATGATATTAGTGTAACACACAAGGAGGAGTGCAAGACATAAAGTGAATAGAGGTAAATACTGTTAACTGTGCAAGGAAAGGATTGCAACACTTATAATGTCACAAAGTACATGATTTACTGAATATGGGATTGAGGATATGTTCTGTAAACCTTCACTTAATTCACAATCAAAAGTTAACATACAAAAATAAAAGATGTCAGGTCATATGAGGTCATGCTGGGTAGGCTGGGTCTTAAACCTATTTGAATGGTTTCTTCATAAGAGAATAAAATTTCACAGGAAGTTGTCCACCAAATATATTGAGAAGCTGAGGAATGCCAAGGAATATCTGGGACTACCAGGAACTGGAAGAGATAAGGAAGGATCTTCCCTAAAAGCCAACGGAGAACAAGCATGGTTCTACTGACATCCTGAATTCAGATTTCTTGTCTCTTGAGCTATAAGAGAGTAGTTTCCTTTTCTTATAAGCTACCCAGTCTGTGGTATTTTGTTACAATAGCCCTGGGAAGCTCATTTCTTATGAATTATTAAACTAAATATTATTGTGATTACTGACTATAATCTCATGTTTTTAAACCACCAGTGCTTTCTCCACTCCTTACTGCCTCTCCATACTATATACTTGAAAAAAATAACAAAATCACTCAAACCAGAAACTACATCTTCATTTGTTGTAGATGCCATTGAGTCGATTTCGACCCATAGCGACCCTGTATAAGGTTTCCAAGGAGTGGCTGGTGAGCTTGAGCAGCTGACCATGTGGATCAAATTGTCTTTGCAGTCCAGTGCATTAATCATGGCACCACACCAGGACTCTTGTCTTCATTACTTCAACTCAGTTCATAATTCTTGAACTAAATGACCAAAGTAATAAGATATTAAATGTAAAATATCCTAGTACAAAGTGCTTATGTGGGTTCCCTTCCCCTACTGCCTAAAAATAGATCCGAAGAGCTAATGACGGTGAGGGAGGTTGAATCATACATACCTATTCCTTTAAGGGATGTTGTTTTTGCTTTGGTTTAGATTTCCCCATTTCTACCCCTAGTTCTCTTCACACACCTGCTTCAGACCCAGATGAAATCAGGAATAGACGTGCTGGGCATGAATCCCATTAGGGAAGATTATGGCTTTACCCTTTGTTTGTGTTCTTCATTTGTGATTTGTATTAAACTCACTTTGGGACACATGCTAGAAGGCACAAGAGGCTTTTTTGATTGAACAGTGAAAGGTGCCTATTAGAAACATGAAATCATAGTTTCTGGTGATTTGGATACTTAAAAAAATGTGGACAGCTGTTGGCTAAAGAACTGAGAAATGTTTAAGTCAGGAAAATGTTCTAGGTAATGGAGCCAGTTAGCCTAAATCAGTGGTAAATACTGCTAAGCCATCATTACACACTAAATACTTATTAGACATCTCTCTGTTTTTAACGGAAAGCTTAAGGGTCTGAAGTCCAAAGCTTAAACTCCATTCTCTCGAACAAATTAAAAGTCCTGTCCTCTCCAATTAGAACAATCTGCCAAGAGAACAGTAAAGGTCAAGTTAAACTCATAAAAGGAAAGTAATGCAGATTTCAAAAATCCTGACTGAAAAAAATGCATTTAGAAGTCAGCAGCTCATTTTGAACACGAGAAAAGATTGGGAGCTTTCATTTAAGGTCAGGAACCCAGAGACACAATGAGAAAGGGAAGTAGGAATGTGATGCCAAACCAAAAGCAAAGAGGCCTGGAAATTTTCAAACTTGGCACAAGGCTTTCCCCTTCTGGCCCCCTCTTGGGTGAATGGGTTATAGAGGGGTTAGAACACTGAGTTGTCCCCAAGGGGCCTATATTGGAAACTGGATGTGAGGACACATCCTCCAGTGGATATGTCTAAACTATGGGTCTGGCTGTTTGCCCAATTCTCCAGTGATTTTCCTGTATTCAGCACTGGACTACAAACCACAAGGTCAGCAGTTCAAACCTACCAACTGCTCCATGGAAACCCTATATAGATAGGGTCACTATAAGTCAGAATCTACTCAAGGGCACTTAACAAATAATATCCTAAACAAGTCAATTACCCTGCACTGCCCTAGTTTTGCCTAATTGCAAAATAATTTCCTCTAATGAAGCCAAGCTTACCAGTAAACCTATATTTTGTGGTTTGAGGGATGCCAAGAAGATACCACTGAAACTTTATAACTAGCTCTAAAATACCTACCTCCCTTTCATTATACACTTTTACTAATGCCTGAAGCACCACCATTTATGAACATACTCGGTGTGCCAGCATTTTTAAGTGCCCACTTTCTGCCAGGCACTGTACTAGGCACTGGACATGCAGGAATGAAGATATAAACATGGACCCTATGCATAGGCTAATTGAACGAAATGATTAAATTAAATAGACAAATAGAGATTTTCATGCATGCAAATAAAGTTGTTGTTAGATACAATTGAGTTGGTTTGGATTCCTAACAATACTACACACAGCTAAAAGGAACACTGCCTAGCATGGGGTCGCTATGAGTCAGTACCGACTCAATGACACTTAACAATAACAACAAGACGTACAAGAGGAATCCTGGTAGTACAGTGGTGAAGTGTTCAACTACCAACTGAAAGGTCAAGAATTCAAAACCACCAGCCACTATGCAGGAGAAAGTGGTATAAGTCTATTTTCATAATGCTTCACAGATTCAGAAGACTTATGGGGAATTTCTACTTTGTGACATGGGTCACTAAGGGTTGGAAGTCAATACAACAACAAAGGGTTTGGGGAGGGGTGGTGCAAATAGTAAACAAAAGTAGACACTAACCAAAAGACTGGGTATTCAAATCAACCCAGGAGTACTTTTTGAAAAAATACCTGGCAATTTATTTCTAAGATTTAAGCCATTGACATCTATATGAATCACAAGCATACTATGAAACACATTGGGTTGCTATGAGTCAAAGTTTAATGCAATGACAATTGCTGTTAGTGGTAGATACACTAAAAAACATTATTAAATGTGCAAGAACATAGTTCAAGTTCAAATCGAGCTAAAACATTATGTTGAGCAACTAGAATTGAATAAAAGACAGTCCATTAGAACTTTGGAAATATTCTCCATCAGGCAGCAAAATGTAATTAACTGCTGGTGTGGCACTGCAGGATAATGCACTGAACTGTAAGGTCTGTGGTTCAAACCTACTAGCCACTCCTCGGAAAAGCTACACCAGGTTGCTATGAGTCAAAACTGCTTTGACGACACTTAACAACAACAACAACAAAAACCATGTGGGGACCATGTTTGCCTTTCCCTGACTTCACAAGTGGAAAAGAGACTCTAACTCAAAAGCAGACCAAGGCCTATTCCTATAAAGCAGAAGTCAGACATGCTTACACTTTACAACCTCCTTTACCCTACTCTGATACCAACCACCCTTCTCACAGTAGTCTCTGCTTTATATCTTGGTTTCATTGCAATGACCACACAGAACTCATAGCAATACCCACGATTGTGGGGTTTGTTAGAAAAGTGAATAGGGTACAATTCAGAATCAAAATCAACGTAGGATGCAGCAGTTCTCCAGTCAGGAATGTCTCATGTCTCCATACTGCAGGCATGCCTCACTCTTGTTTTCAGTCTCTTATCCACATTGATCCTTGGTCTCAGCTCTCCTCAAGCAACTGTTACAAAGTTCTTTTAGCCACTCTGTGAATGTTCAAAGGGAACATTCTTCAAGTCTGTCTCCTATCCAAAGGCACTCAGCTTTACTCAGCCCATAGGCCTAAGCCTGCAGCTGTTATGTCACTCCATACCACTGCCTCTGCTGTCCCCTCTTGCTGTCCCTCTGCAGTTGCTGTTTCTTGAGGTAGGGATTTCATGTGTTACTCGTATTTTTTCTTCTGGATATTCTGTCTCTGCTTCTGAGATGGTTGGTTCCTTTAAAGCCTAGCTGGATGTCAAAACTAGCCAATCACAGCCTTAGAAGGCTATATACCATATTTGCATGGTCTGTGGCATAGTGGTTACAAGTCAGGTTGCTAACCTCAAGGTCAGCAGTTCAAAACTAACAACTGCTTCATCAGAGGAAGATGAGGATTTGTGCTCTTGTGTAGATTAACAGACTCAGAAACCCTCTACAGGTTAGCTGTGAGTCAGAACTGACTCCACAGCACATCACCACCACCACCCAGTCACCTGGAGGGAATTAAGAAGACTTTGGATAGAAAATGCATATCAAGTAAATTCAAGGTACCATAGTAACCTAGGATTCTACTTCCTTTGTTCTGTCACTTGGCAATACTGTAAAGGTAGTTTGTTTACTGCCAACTTTTAGATTAAAAAAGTAAAAATAACAAATACACAAATAAAATATGAAACTGTGAGTGTTATAAACTCTGACACTGTATAAGTAATTATATCTCTGACACAATTAGGAAAATATAAGGGGGGGGAGGGTCAAGAGTAGTTTTAAGACCACAATTTCTTCATTGTAAATTATGAAAGTCAAGAAATACTCTCTAAATTTGATAAAACAATCAATATGATTTAAATACATAACAAAAATGGGGAAGAGTGAACATGAGCTAAATTATTCATTTTTCACAACAAAGAGTCAACAGAGAAACCAACAAATACGTAATATCATAGTCTTCAATGCTATATATATATATATAATATATACTATATAATAGTAGTGCTTTGAAGAAATGAAAATGTAAGTAATCCTACTAAGCAGTATAACAAGGCAAGGAAAATAGACATGAAAATGAGGAAATGTAAATTTTTTTTTTTTTTTTTTACCAGAGACATTCAATTTTAAAAATGAACATATATTATTTATATTGTACTACCAACTACAACTATAAGAACAAGAGGAAGACCGGATCTGTGTAGCAGGGGGAGGATAAGAGTTCAGTTTAAACTTGTTGAGTCAGTTATTTTAATCTTTACGTCAAACACGAACATGTACTATAAGCTCTTTGATAGTGGAATTACAGAAATGTGTTTAACATACAATACAGGATTTTAAGGTACTCACTGTGAAATTCACACCCCTCATCAGTCCATTTGTCATACTGTTGTGGCATGTGTGTTGCTGTGATTCTGGAAGCTATTTCATGGGTATTTTAAATACTAGTAGGGAATCCACAGTGGACAGGTTTCAGCTATGCTTCCAGATGAAGACAGACTAAGAAGAAGGAGAAATGTTTGCTCAATTTAAACCTTATCAATAGCACTGGAAAACTGTCAGCACCAGATTATTGAATATTGAACAATGATGAAAAGCACCAGAATATTGGCAGATATAGTGCAGGAAGATGAACCCTTCCTCAAAATATTACAAGGGGAGAAATGCCTCCTTAAAATAGAGTGGATTGTGTTGATACAAATGGAATGAAGTCCTCAGGAACCTTCATTTGCTTATGGAGCACAACTCAAAATGAAGAGAAAAAGTGGTAAATATCTATTAATAATCAGAACATGGAATGTACAAAGTATGAATCTAGAAAAATTAGAAATTGTCCAAAATGAAATGGAGCACATAAGCATTTATAATCTAAGAATTAGTGAGCTTAAATTGACTCATACTGGCCATTTTTAATATGACAATCACATTGTTTATTATGCCATGAATGACAAATTGAAGAGGAATGACATTGCATTCATCATCAAAACACACATATCAAGATCAGTCATGAAGTGCAGCACTGTCTGTGATAGGATAATACCCATACACCTACAAGGAAGACCAGTTAATCATCACAGGCAAGTAAAATTTTGCTGAAGATAATTCAAAAATGGCTGCAACAATACGTTGTCAGGGAACTACCAGAGGCTCAAGTCAGATTCAGTCATGGACATAGAATGAGGGATATCATTGCTGACATCAGATGGATCTTGGCTTATGCAGATAATAACCAAAAGATGTTGACCTGTATTCTATTAACTACCCTAAGGCTTTCATTTGTGTGGATCATGACAAGCTATTGAAAACACTGAGAAGAATGAGTATTCTGGAACACTTAATTGTTCTCAGGAGGAACCTGTATATAGATCTAGAGGCAGTCTTTCAAAAAGAACAAAGGGACATTGAAAGGTTTAAAATCAGCAAAGTTGTGCACCAGGGTTATATTCATTCAAAATAATTATTTGATCTGAATGGTGAGCAAATAATCTGAGAATCTTGATTATATGAAGAATGGTGGTATCTGTATTTCAGGAAGGCTCACTAATAATCTATGATATGCAGATAATGCAATCTTGCTTGCTGAATACAAAGATAAAAATCAAAGACCACAGCTTTCCTTATACATTGCACCTCAGTATAAGGAAAATAAAAGTCCTCACCACTGTATTAGTAAATAGCATCATGGTAAATGGAGAAAAGATTGAAGTTGTCAAAGACTTCATTTTCCTTGGATCCACTATCAACACTCAAGTAAGTAGCAGTCAAGAAATCAAATGACATATCATGTTAGGCAAATCTGCTGCACAAGACCTCTTTAAAGTGTTTAAGAGCAAATATGTCAGTTTAAGGACTAAAGTGTGCCTGACCCAAGCCATGATATTTTCAATAGCTTCATATGCATCTGAATGTTAGACAATAAATAAAGAAGATTGTAGAAGAATTGATGAATTTGATTGCATCAACTGATGCTGGAAAAGAATACTGAAAGTACCAGTGAACAAACAAATCTGTGTTAGAAGATGTCCAGCCAGAATGCTCCTTAGAAGCCAGGATGTGGAGACTTCAGATATCATACTTCAGAAATATTATCAGGAGAGACCTGTCCCTGGAGAAGGACGTCATGCTGGATAAAGTGAAAAAGAGGAAAATCCCCAAAGAGGTAGACTGACACACTGCCAACAATAATGGTCTCAAGCTTAACAATTGTGCAGATGACACAGGACCAGGCAGTGTTCTGCTGTGTTGATCATAAGATCAGAATCAATTTGATAGCATCTGATAACAACAACAACAAGTGACATACTGGTAAGTAGCAAAGTTTGGAGGAAAGATTGACTGCCTGCTGTGGTTTACAAAGGGATTTTGTGTTTAATCCTCACAGCATCCCTACAAGAAAGGCATTGTTAACTTCATTTAACAGACCAAGAGGTGGAGGCTCATAGAACAGTGGCGTCCCTCTAAGCATAAGGCTAATAAGCAGGAGAGCAGAACTGGTACTCACATTCTCTACATTCTAGTCTAATCCTCTCCTCACTGCCACTGAACAGGTTAAGAAGCACAGCTCGAGCAAAAGCATAAAGGTGTACACTGCCCTATCTAGAGCAACTGACTGCTGCATATATTCAGATGACAGATAGCTATTGACCTCTACCATGTGCCTGTGTGGGGTGCTATGAACACAGTACAGGAGGAGTCAAAATAAACATACCTTCTGGCACCATAGAGAGAGATTCTGAGCAAACTATGAGAGGGGAGAGAGTAGGACAAGGAGATGAGCAGGTGTTACTGGAACAGGCAATAAGACTGCCAGAGAGCCCATTGAGAAAGAAACACTGAGGCTGTTATCTAAAAGTGGTGGGGCTGGGGAGTCCGCTGTCAAGAGAGACTTTTGGATTGGAACATCTGAGAAACTAAGAATCTAGAGGAATAAAGTAAGCCTAAAGAGGAGAAGGCAAAAGACATGAGATAAGCCTGGAGTGATAGAACCAGATGTTTTTCACTCAAAGACTTCAACACAGTGAACTAGTCAATGGGGCCTCTCAATTGTCATGTGTCCTTTGCTGGAGGCTTAGGAGTATACAAGTCCCTTAAGCTCTTTAAACTCTCCTCTCTAGGTCATTTCCTCCAACTTCAAGTGAATCCTACAGTTCCCTTTCCCAGTCTCCCCACCCCCCAAAGTGCCGTCCATATGGCCTGAGTCCTGAAGCTTGAAAGAAGGGCCTGTTTTCCAGGTGCATTCTCACCAGTGCCATATAAAAAGGATTATTCCCCTTTCTGCAGGTTGACTTTTTGCACAAGCTGGTCCCAGATATGTTGGCTTTCCTCATGGCCAGATCGCATTACAAACTAATATCTAATTTGTAAATTCTATATCACACCTTGGTTTCACAGCATTGTGGCTTCCAAGTACACATTCACTTTTTCTTCTCTCAAAATTAGTTGGGTACCCTATTGTGAGAGAGGAAGAAAGGAATGTGCAACTGGTCAAATAAAGTGGAAAGACCCAGCATTTGTGACCACAAGGATGTAACTTCATCTCATAGTTAACAATCTGTAAAATGGGATCTTAATGATCTCTGCCATTGCAGAACTGCATAAAATCCATAATACAGTGGATGTTTAATGGACTGAAACTCAGGAGCTCTAGATACTTCTAATAGCATTTTTTCACTAGCCATCTTTCTTATCCTCATTTTTCCAAATTGTGATATAAACATATTGAATGAATTGATCTCTAAGGATCCTTCAAAAGATCCTTGATAGTATAGTGGGTTACGTGTTGGGCTGTTAAGTGCAAGTTTAGTGGTTCAAATCCATGAGCAGCTCTGAGGGAAAAAGATTGGACAATCTGCTTCATAAAGATTTACAAATCTCAGAAATCCTAAATAAGATTTCTACTCTATCTTATAGTTTAGCCATGAATTGGAATTGACTCAATGGCAGTGTTTTGTTGCTATAAGAATCTTGCAGATCAGGGGTGGGGAACATCCGGCCTGTTGGTCATATATGGCCTGAAAAATCCTTTGGTATGACTCTGCCAAGGCAACCAAAGTTGCAGCCATAACATTGGTGGTGGTAATGTGCCGTGGAGTCAGTTCCAACTCATAGCG
>NW_006408919.1:1048216-1049255 GCF_000296735.1 Chrysochloris asiatica
CATTATTACACATCCTCTTCTGAATATGGCTTGAACTTCCGGAAATTCTGTCAATGTATGCTTGCAGACATTTCTGTATTACCTTTAGTAAAACTTTACTCAAATGTGATATCAAAGAGATTGCCCAATGATTTCCACATTCTATTGGGTCACCTCTCTTTGGAATAGGCACAAATATGGATCTCTTCCAGTCAGTTGCTCAGATAGTTGTCTTACAAATTTGATGGCATAAGATGAGTGAGTGCCTCCAGTGCCACCTCACTTTGTTGAAATATTTCAATTTTCATTCCATCAATTCCTGGTGCCTTGTACTTTGCCAATTCCTACAATGCCCCTTGGACTTCTTCCTTCAATATAATTGGCTCTTGATCAGATGCTACCTCTTGAAATGGTTGAACATCAACCATTTCCTTTTGGTACAATGACTCTGTGAATTCCTTCCATCTTCTTTTGATACTTTCTGAATCATTCAATAATTTGCCCAGAGATTCCTTCATTAATGAAAGTCAAGGCTTGATTATTTTCTTCAGTTCCTCCAGCTTGAGAAATGCTCAGTGTTTTCTTCCTTTTTGGTTTTCTAACTCCAGATCTTTGCACATTTCATTGTAATACTTGACTTTGGTTTCTCAAACCGTCCTTTGGAAATTTTCTGCTCAGCTCTTGCACCCCCCTCATTTCTTCACTTTACTTTAGAATTTCTATGCTGGAGAGCATATTTTAGAGTCTATTCTGACATTAATTTTGACCTTTTCCTTCTTTCTTATCTTCTTAATGACTTTTTGTTTTCTTCCTGTATGATGTTCTTGATGTCATCCCACAATTCTTCTGGTATTTGGTCTTTAGTGTCCACTGTATGAAATCTGTTTTTCAAATGATCTCTTAATTCAGGTGGGATATATTCAAGGTCATATTTTGCCTCTCGTGCATAATAATGCAACAGTATGTCAGTTGCATACAAATTTAAACTTAAGTACTTTGTGATGTCTTGGTTTTTAATTACAATTAAGTCTACTCCAACTCAGGACAACCTTATGAATAA
>NW_006408919.1:1050631-1056563 GCF_000296735.1 Chrysochloris asiatica
TCTATGTCTTCATTTGTCCCACTTTCATCCTGTCTCAAACAAAGAGAGGTCTCTTCTCTTGACTGCATGTCCCGTCCTTTAAGCCTTCTCCCTGGCAAGACAGTGTCCATCATCTCAAAGCTTACAGGACTTTGGTGTTTTTAAGAATGACTCTTCTTAAATAAATGTATTTAAGGGGAGAAGATCCCGTCATCAAGGAAACAGGGCTCATTACAGACTTCTTTTTATTTAATGAACAAAGGAGAGATGGGACCCTAGAACAGATGCTTACCAGCTCTACTATAAATGACCCACTTTCTCAGAAGTGGTCAAGTGCCTGTACAAAGAGTACAAAGAGCTGCATCTTGAGAATGGGAAGGGTAAGCAACCATATGATATCTTTAGCCAGGCTTCACAAGGAGAACATGTAAGAGTTTTCCCATACAAATTATCACAGCCTATGCAAGAATTTGTCCACATTCACCAGCCTAAGATGTTACAGAAGACAAAGTCCCTCTAGTAAACAAGTCAAATTGTGTTTACATCACATAAAATTATCAGCCAGAAACTCAACTCAATGGTAAGAGTTTAGCTGTTTTATAATAATTATTATTGTCAATTTGAAATAATTTTAAATAAAAAAATAAATATATTTTCTTATATTTTTGTACTGAAATTTAATAAGCTTTTCAGAGATGTTAAATATACCTCTAGAATCTTCATCAAGTACACACTTTTAATATAGGTGACTTTTAATATGGTTTTTATAATGTGTCAAATACTAGAGAATAAGATCTACAACAGCCTGCTTTTATTTTCCCCTTTTGATTAGAAACTTTTTATCAAAGAAATTAACATAATTATAATTTTTAAAGGAGATGGAAATATCCATGAAAAGTGACAGCTACATAAACATTAGCTTAAATATAATGTATAAGTATGCATGATTTGTAACAGGAGGTGTTCAGCAGCTATGCATTAAAATGTGAATGCATTTAAATAAAAATATTTCTAAATTTAACACTACTAACATAGGTGCATAAACAAGTGAATGGGTAAACTGATGGATAGATGGTGGACAGATGAAATATACATATCGAATATCCACTAAGTGCTAGATATTCTTCAAAGATGGAGCAGATACAAAATCCAATAAGACTAAACCCTACCCTTGAAGAAACTTCAATTTCTCCTGTTAATAGGAGCAGTGGAGTTGGTTCTGAATCATAACAAACCTATCTACAACAGAATAAAACACTACTCAGTCCTGAGCCATCCTCAACAATAGTACTATGATTGAGCCCATTGTTGTCCAATCTATCCTAGTCCTTATCATAGCTAATAATTCAAAAATTAAGATACTCAGATATTCAGTGAGATATGCCATATATTTTTAAAGTCAATTGTGTTTTCAACTGGAATGGAAGCACCTTGTCATGTGATTTTGGGAAAAACATTGTGTTTGATGTTCGTATATATCTATCACTGAGCTTATGATCATCTATTTGTGTAATTAAATGCCTCATTAGAATGGCAGGCTTTGTGGTCCTGAAATATGTATTATGATCAATGTTTTGTTTAATAATGTTTTGTTTAATAATATTCATCAAATGACTAATTGGATCTAAGGCTGTGCCTTCCCAATTTAATTTTTTATTACAACTAGTTTCCACAGTTGCAGAGTATATCTACAGAGAATTGCCATAAAACCAAAATCATAAACGAACTGAGAATGAGGAATACAATTTCTGATGCCAGACAGATCTTTACTGACTACTTTGACAGCTTCATTCTTTTCTCCATTTACCATGATGTTATTTATTAGTCCACTTGTGGAGACTTTTGCCTTTTTCATGATAAGATATAATTCATTTGATGACTATAGTATTTGATCTTCATCAGTAAATATTTCTCTTTCCCACCCATGTTCTGAAGAAATTAAATTTGAAACAAAATTGTTGGAAGATTGAAGATAAAAAATCAACTTTATTACTAATTAAATCTGTTGGTGTTAAGTGCTGTTGAGTAGGGTGCATGATAAGTTACATGGTCTTTCTCCAATAAGCCCCCAAATCAGAATCCTTATTAATCTCCCTATTGCCTGTGCTGGTTTGCTATAAGGGAGCTACATAGGAGCAAGTTCTTGCAAATTTTCCCTGTTAGGTGCAGCAGAAAGCCTACATTCTCCCTGTAGGAAGCTGGTTTCCAAGAATAAAAAGGGAAAGTGTAGAACTGGTCTATGCATATCCAGTTTCTCTTTCATAACTCAACAATCATAAGAGTCCTTAGGTGGTGCCAAGTAAGGCAACATGAAAGATCAGGAGTGTTATCCTCACAGATGTCAATCCACGTGGAAGAAAAAATCAGGTGTTGTATTAGATGAAGTACTACCTAGTCCAATGCAGTCATTAGAGGAATTGGGGATGGACAGGGCACCAGATCAGCCAACTTGAATGTTCTCTTCTATGAAAGAATGAACTTGAGAACAAGAGTCAATGAGCGATTCAAGTTCAAAACCATCAAGAAGTTTGTTGATAAGAATACAAATGAAAAAGGCTGGAATTCTAATATCCCTTAGATAATTTCTGCTGCTGCAGGCTCCACCAATTCTATTATTCTCCTTTTCCTTCCCCAACCCTGGCAAACACATATTCCCTCTGTTCTCTTTGTCAGAGCACTCTGAACTAAGTATTACTCTCTACCCTTTTCATAATTAATTTCCATCACTGCAAAGAATTTACAGGCCACTTTTATTCAAATTTACTTTGAGTCTTTCTTTTGTTTTAAGTGGCAAAATGTCTTCTTTTTTCAATGTATGCATAGGGCAGGTTGAAATTATCAAGAACCTTTTAAACTAGTATTGAATTTACTGTGTGGCATACTGAAAATAAAGTATTTATCTTCTTGTAGAGTTAAATGCTGTTGGAGTAACAAAAAGAAAAAAAAATAGTAGATATTTCTAAAGCCTCTATTATGAAAGTACAACAGGTTGCTATTGATTAAAATACCACACTTTGTAAAATATGTGAAAGACGGTGAACTGGGGCCAGTAAAAATATTGTGTTCCCTCAGGTCAGTGAAATCTTAGATTATAGGTTATTCATGTATTCTAGACCTGATTGGAGGTTATCCTAATTTGATCAAGACGTAATCTACTCACAATGAAAGCTGCCATTTACAGATATGTATTTGTAAGATATGCTGTTGTGGTGGTTAAGTACTGTGGAGTCAGTTTCCACTCATACGAAGCTTGTATAACATTTTAGAGCCTTTTGTGCGAGTAGAAAGTCTCATCTTTCTTCCATAGAGGGACAGGTGGGTTTGAACCACCGATCTTATTGTTCAAGGTCAAGTGCTTTTCCTATGGAACCACCATGTTCTCCATTTGTAAAATGTGTGGTGTTTGTTATTAGGTGTTGTTGAATAGGTTCTGATCCAAAGCGACCCTAAATATAACACAATGAAACACTGCCTAATCCTTTGCCATCCTCACAATTGTGGCTACATTTGAGTCTATTGATTCTGCCACTGTGCTAATTCATCTTGTTGGGTGTCTCCCTCATTTTGAACAACCCTCAACTTTAATGAGCACTATGTCCTTCTCCACCTCTTGATGAGGTGTCCAAAGTATGAGAGACAAAGTCTGGACATTTTGGCTTATCAGGAGTATTCTGGTTGTATTTCCTCCAACACAGATTTGCTTATTCTTCTGGAAGACCACAGTATCTTTAATAATTTTCAACATGATAACTCGAAAACATCAACTCTTCTATGGTTTTCCTTTTCACTGTTCAATATTCATATGCAACATATGCTTTTCATATGCTATTGAAAATACCATGTCTTGGGTCAGGGACATTTTAGTCCTCAAAATAACATATTTGCTCTTGAACACTTTACTGAGGTCGTGTGCAGCAAATTGGACTAACGCAATACATCATTTGATTTCTTGACTGCTGCTTCCATGAGGGTTGATGGTGGATGTAACAAAAATGAAGTCTTTTGACAATATCACACGTTTCTCCATTTATTGTGCTGGTCTTTCTCACTCCAGTTATGAAGACTTTTTATTTCTTTACATTAAAGTGTATTGTTGTTGTTCTTGTGAAGTGCCTTCAAGTAAATTCTGACTCATAGCAAGGCTGCATAAGGTTTCCAAGGAGCAGCTGGTGAGCTTGATCTTCTGACCTTGTAGTTTAAACAGACCTTGTGGTTCAGAGCTTATCCTGCAGTGTTACACCAGAACTCCTTGAGGTGCATAAGTTGTAGCTAAGTACCGTCAGAACTCCTTGAGGTGCATAAGTTGTTATTAAGTACCGCAGATCTGATGCATAGTGACATTAGATAGATACTTCAAGGAGCAGCTGATGAGTTTTTGAAAGTACTTCAGGGTTCAAAACACTGTTGCAGGGCTGTGCATTATCCAGCAATGCCATATGGTACTTTTAGCTACAGCACTGAGTTATCCAAAGTTGTGCTTTCTAAGAAGTCACTTTCTTAAATAGGTTTGTTCTGTAACAGAGGAGTTTTGGTTATATGTAATACTGAATACATGGTTTACCTCAACAATGAGATAAATAAAGAAAACTATAAGTTACCTAGTATAAAGTTCATCCAGTTAAAGTACACAATTGAGTGCTTATCGTATAGTGAAGCATGTATGAGACAGGCAGTCAATGGGACTACCTGACTTTCCCATAGGTCTCCCAAGATTTTGGCAGGGTGCAGGCTCACTACTTTTCTATCACTCATTTTAGTAGAAAATATTTGACTTTTCCTTTCCTACGAGGTTTCTGCATTACATAGGCTCATGCTTTTACAGCTTCTACAGTATATTACAGATTCAAAATGGCCAATACCAGTCCATTATAGCTCACTAATGCCTAAGATATCAAAGTTTATGTGTTCCATTTAATTTTTGACAACTTCCAATTTTCCCAGAATCATACTTCATACATTCCACATTCTGATTTTCAATGGATATTTACAGACGATTCTCTTCATTTAGAGTTGTGCCCCAACAGCAAATGAAGGTCCCAAGGGCTTCTCTGCCACAACCTTTACTTCATTTGCCTCATGATGGTTCAACAGCACTTTGAGGGGCAGGTCTTACCTGGTCGCATTTTGAATGGCTTCCAACCTCATTTTCTGGCACTATATCTGATAGTGTTTTTCTGCTATTCTTAAGATGATCAATGACTAAATATTCAGAAGTAGTTCATTATTCCTTCTTCCTAGTCTGTCTTCATCTGGAAGCTCATCTGAAACCTGCCAACCATGGATGATCCTGCTGGTATTTAAAATACCAGTGGCATAGCTTTCAGAATCACAGCAACTCACAGGCCACCACAGTATGACAAACTGACAGACAAATAATGACGCAGTTTGCTATTCTTGGAATGACAAATTGAAGAGGAATGGTGTTGCATTCATTGTCAAAAAGAACACACCCAGATCAGTCACGATGTACAACGCTGTCTGTGATAGATAATATCCATGCGCCTACAGAGAAACCCAGTTAATATCACTATCATTCAAATTTATACACCAAACACTAAAGCAAGTGAGGATGAAATAGAAGAATTTTATCAACTTTTTCAATCTGAAATTGATCAAACATGCAATCAAGATGTATTGATCATTACTGGTGATTGGAATGCAAAGGTTGGGAGCAAAGAGAAAGCATAAGTAGTTGGAAAATATGGCCTTGGGGATAGAAATGATGCTGGAGATCACATGATGGAATTCTGCAAAACCAATGATTAGTTCACTTCAAGTATCTTCTTTAGACAGTATAAGGGATGGCTATACACATAGACCTCACCAGATAGAAACATAGAAATCATATTGTCTACATATGTAGAGAGAGACGATGGAAAAACTTCATATAATCATTCAAAATAAGGCTAGGGACAGACTGTAGAACAGACCATCAATTACTCATATGCAAATT
>NW_006408919.1:1057913-1059047 GCF_000296735.1 Chrysochloris asiatica
TGGATCAACTATCAACACTCACGGAAGCAGCAGTCAAGAAATCAAATGACATATTGTGTTAGGCAAATCTGCTGCACAAGGCCTTTTTAAGGTGTTGAAGAACAAAGATGTCAGCTTGAAGAGTAAAGTTAATGTGTGCCTTACCCAAGCCATGGTAGTTTCAATAACATCACATGCATGCTAAAGCTGAACAGTGAATAAGGATGACCGTAGAAGAATTGATGCTTTTGAGTTATGGTGTTGGAGGAGAATATTGCAAGTGCAATGGACTGCCAAAATAAACATCAGATCCGTATTGGAAGAAGTGCAGCCAGAGTGTTCCTTGGATGCCAGGATGGCCAAACTTTGTCTCTAATACTTCGGACATATTTTCAGCAGGGATCAGTCGCTGGAGAAGGATATCATGTTTGGTAAGGTGGAGGGTCAGAGAAAAAGAGGAAGACACCCTACATGATGTATTGGCCAAGTGGCTGCATCAATGGATTCAAGTGTGGCAACAATAGTGAGGTTGGCCCAGGCTCGGGCAGTGTTTTGTTCTGCTGTGCATAATGTCTCTATGGGTCGATACCGACTCGATGGCACCTACAACAACAACACTGTATATTTAGCTATGCAACCATTACTACAATCTAATATTAGAACATATTCATCTCTCTAAAAAGAAACTTCATGTCCATTAGTACTCACTACTCACCTTACTACCTATTTTCCCAGATTCATCAACACTCATGGAAGCAGCAGTGAAGAAATCAAATGACATATTGCATTAGGCAAATCTGCTGCACAAGACCTTTTTTAAGTGTTGAAGAGAAAAAATGTCAGCTTGAGTATTAAGGTATACCTGACCCAAGCCATGGTATTTTCAATAACCTCATATGCTTGTAAAAGTTGGACAGTGAATATGGAAGACTGTAGAAGAATTGATGCTTTTGAGTTGTGATATTGAACGAGAATATTGAAAGTACCATGGGCTGCCATTTGAACAAATAGATCTGGGTTGGAAGAAGTACTGCCTGAGTGCTCCTTGGAGGCCAGGATGGTCAGTCTTCATCCCATATACTGCAGACATATTGTCAGGAGGGACCAGTCACTGGAGAGGGATATCATGCTCTGGTAGCATAGTGGTTACGAATC
>NW_006408919.1:1060537-1061851 GCF_000296735.1 Chrysochloris asiatica
ACTACAACATTTAGTATGGGATAACTAAAGGTTGTTTAGTTACAACATAAAGAAAACAAAAATCCTTACTACTAGACCAATAAATAACATCAAGATAAATGCAGAAAAGACTGAAATCGTCAAAGACTTCATTTTGCCCAGGTCAACCATCAATACTCAAGGAAGTGGCAGCCAATAAATAAAATGACATATTGCATTGGACAAATATGCTTTACAAGACCTTTTTAAAGTGCTCAAGAGCAAAGATGTCAGTTTGAGGACTAAGGTGCACCTGACCCAAGCCATGCTACTTTCAATAACCTCATATGCATGGGAAAGTTGAACAGTGAATAAGAAGACCGTAGAAGTATTGATACATTTGAGTTATGGTGTTGCAGGAGAGTATTAAAACTACTATGGACTGCCAAAACAACAAACCAATCTGTGTTGGAATAAGTGCAGCCAGAAGGCTCCTTGGAGGTCAAGATGGTCACACTTTGTCTCTCATACTTTGGACATATAGTCAGGAGACACCAGTCCCTAGAGAAGGATATCCTATTTGGTAAAGTTGAGGGTTAAAGAAAAATAGGAAGACCCCCAATGAGATGGATTGGCACAGTGACAGCAGTAATGGGCTCAAGAATAGCAATGACAGTGAGGTAGTTGCAGGATCAGGCAATGTTTCATTCTGTTGTGCTTACCTTTGTTATGAGTTGGTACTGACTTGACAGCATCTAACATCAAAACTGGACAAAATATTAAAGTAAACATGAACAATCAAAGTAAGAATAAATAAATAATGAGAGTCACTGTACCAAAAAAATTGGTCAACTATTTCAGAAGGTACTATTTGATTAAGAAACAATGGTATCAAAGGAAGAAGCCCAAGTTGCTCTGGAGTCACTGGTAAAAGCAAAAAAAAAAAAACAAAACTAAAACCTTCAGGAATTCACAGAATATCAATTAGATATTTCGCAAAAAGATATCATTAGTTCTGGAATGAATAACTGCATCTGTTTGTTGCAATTTGTGCAAAGTCAGATGTATTTTTTGCCAGACACACTAATATGGATTTGTAAAAGATGCATATCTGAGCCCGTTCCAAGTGATCAAACACAATGTGGAAGTTATAAAACAACATCATTGATATCAGACACAAGTAAAACATTGTTTTAAATAATTAAAAAATAGGATCAACTATCAACACTCACAGAAGCAGCAGTCAAAAAATCAAATGATGTATTGCATTAAGCAAATCTGCCGCACAAGACCTTTTTAAAGAGTTGAAGAGCAAAGATGTCAGCTTGTAGACTAAGGTGTGTCTGACCCAAGCCA
>NW_006408919.1:1062555-1071800 GCF_000296735.1 Chrysochloris asiatica
CCTCTGACATCCATTTTGACCTTTTCCTTCTTTCTTGTCTTCTTAATGACTTTTTGCTCTCTTCATGTATGATGTTCTTGATGTCATCCCACAATTCTTCTGGTCTTCAGTCTTTAGTGTTTAATGCATCAAATCTATTCTTCAGATGATCTCTAAATTCAGGTGGGATAAATTCAAGGTCATATTTTGGCTCCCTTGGACTTGTTTTCATTTTCTTCAGCTTCAGTTTGAATTTGCATATCAGTAATTGCTGGTCTCTTCCACAGTCTGTCCCTGGCCTTGTTTTCATTGATGATATGGAGCTTTTCTATCTTCTCTTTCCACAGATGAAGTCAATTTGATTTCTATGTGCTCCATCTGGCAAGGTCCATGTGTATAGTCGTCTCTTATGCTGTCTAAAGAAGATATTTGAAATAAGCAAATCATTTGTCTTGCAGAAATCTATCATTCATTCTACAGCATCATTTCTATCACCAAGGCCAAATTTTGCAATTACTGATCCTTCCTCTTTGCTCCCAACCTTGTATTCCAATCACCAGTAATGAGCAATACATCTTGATTGCATGTTTGATTGATTTCAGATTGAAGAAGTTGGTAGAATTCTTCTATTTCGTCTTAACTGGCTTTAGTGGTTGGTGCATAAATTTGAATAATAGTGATATTAACTGGGCTTCCCTGTAGGCACATGGATATTATCCTATCACTTACAGCATTGTACCTCAAGACTGATCTGGATATGTTCTTTTTGATGATGAATGCAACACCATTCCTTTTAAATTTTTCATTCCCTTCATAGTAAACCATGTTTTTGTCAGATTCAAAATGGCCAATATCAGTCCATTTCAGCTCACTAATGCCTAAGATATCACTGTTGATGCATTCCATTTCATCTTTGACAATATGTCATAGGCTCTCACTTCCAACCCTTCAAAGATGCCCATGTAAACAGCATCATTATGTCGAATTTTCCAATGAGGAAATTGTGATTCAAAGATGCTAGCTGACTGTGGCAGTAAGTGCAGATCCTGAAAATAGCCTTCCTATCCCACTCAGCTGGCACTTTTGTTATCCTTCTCTCGACTCGACTGTGCAGTGGATAAAGATTTTGAACAAACACAACCTGCCGAAATATCTGTGTCAGCCAGTTGTCAGACTTTGATTTTCAGCCATGCATATAACTCTAAGTCTCAGTATACTTATTTGTAAAACAGGACTAATAACAACTACTTCCAAGAGTTGTTGTATACATAAGTCACGATATTGTCATGCCTGAGTGACATGACATGCTCAATATGTGGTGAATTTTTAGTGTGTCATCATGTATATTAGTTTCTTTGTAATTGTTAGCCTGTTCTTTCCAATGAAATATCAATATGCTGTTTCTGTAGAATGCATGATAGGAATTTTTTAATGTTGATTTTTTAAAATTACTTAATATACATGATGAAAAGGTAGCCTGGAACATTTTACACATCTTGTGCAAAATCCACAGGAGCTTCCAAAATACTTGAATTCAAAGGTGGTGACTCGTCAGGACACATTGGTCTTTTTGAAGGGCTAGCTGCTATGGGTCGGACCCGACTCGACGGCACTTAACAACAACAACAACAGGTGTTCCGCAAAAGCTCACAATCAAAAAAAAAAAGGGGGGGAGGGATTACAGTCTAAGGTATAAATCAAGATATTATGAGGAAAAATTAATTAATGACTATAAATTCATGCTTCTAGTCTTTATAATAAAGTTTATGCAGCACATAAAGAGATGAAATCCATATTTAAAGTTTTCTACGAACTCTGAAGTGTCATTAACAAACATTGTTGATAACCAGACAGGAGGAAGGCCCTAACTGAACACAGCACCAGCCATGAGTCAAGTGTAGCAGGCATTTTTCAAGTATTATCTCATTTTATTTTATCTCCACAATGAGGTTTTATGACTCCCACCATTCTAAAACTGATGTTTAGAAAGTTTGATTTTCTTGTCCAAAGAATCATAACTAGTGATGAGCAAACTCTTTAGAACAAGCTTATTCAGGGCTATGTGAGATTCACTTCTATGATTTGCACGATCCTTATGAAGAGAAAGGATGTCTTATGCTCTGATATTCCAATAATTAGTTAAACTTTCAAGAAAGTGAGGTGCTCATGAGGAATCTGTACATGGACCAAGAGGCAGTTGTTTGAACAGAACATGGGAACAGTGAATGTTTTAAAATTAAGAAAGTTGTGTTACAGGGTTGTATTCATTCACCATACTTATTCAATCTGTATGCTGAGCTAATAAT
This sequence comes from Chrysochloris asiatica, assembly GCF_000296735.1. NCBI lineage: Eukaryota > Metazoa > Chordata > Mammalia > Afrosoricida > Chrysochloridae > Chrysochloris > Chrysochloris asiatica. The sequence continues at coordinate 1,064,841 of NW_006408919.1, forward strand.
CCAAGAAGCTGAGTTATATAAGAAAAACATGGCAACAGGACTGGAGGAAGACTCATTAACAGCCTGAGATATGCAGATGATGCAACCTTGCTTACTGAAAGCAAAGAGGACTTAAAATACTTACTGATGACGATGAAATACCACAACCTTCAGTATGGATTGCATCTAAATATAAAAAAAAAACAAAAATCCTCACCACTAGACCAGTAAACAACATTCTTATCAACAGAGAAAAGATTGAAGTTGTCAAGGACTTCGTTATTCTTGGATCAGCTTTCAACACTCATGGAAGCAGCAGTCAAGAAATCAAACCACGTATTGCATTATGCTAATCTTCTGCACAAGAACTTTTTCAAGTGTTGAAGAGCAAAGATGTCAGCTTGAGCACTAAGGTGCACCTGACCCAAGCCATGGTATTTTCACTAACCTCATATGCATGCGAAAGCTGGACAATGAATAAGGAAGACCGTAGAATAACTGATGCTTTTGAGTTATGGTGTTGGAGGAGAATATTGAAAGTGTTATGGGCTGCCAAAAGAACCAGCAAATCTCTGTTGTAAGAAGTGTAGCCAGAATGCTCCTTGGAGGCCAGGATGGCCAAACTTCGTCTCTCATATTTCGGACATATTGTAAGGCAAGAAAGTCACTGAAGAAGGGTATTATGTTTGGTAGGGTGGAGGGTCAGAAAAAAAGAGGAAGACCCTCAGACAGATGGATTGGCAAAGTGGCAGCATCAATGAGCTCAAGCTTGGCAACAATTGTGAGGTTGGCCCAGGACCGGGCAGTGTTTCATTCTGTTGTATATATGGTCGCTATGAGTCAATACCAACTTGATGGTGTCTAACAATAGCAACATTAGTAAGACAAGGAAGAGAGAGCCCATTTGCTCTAGAAACATAGAAACCACAAGTACTATTTTAGTTAATAAAAGCGTCTTATGCATTAGTTTAATTATAAGTTTCACTGAACCAAAAATCTGTGGGTAATTCCTTTTGTGTTAACTGTGAATTTAATTTTTAATAGTCTCATCCCCTAGTTCAATATTATTACAAATAAACATGTTAAACCATGTTGTTATGCAAATATTTTAGAAATATATATATTAATTTTTCTCAAAAGAATTCTAGTAAGCATGTTAAAATTCAGGTCTAATCTGGGTTTGATATCTGGTTACTAGAGGTGCTGGGAAGACATATCTCAAAGTTTTCTTTTGGAAATCAACCTCAAATGATCACTGGGTGTTCAAATTCAATACCTATTAATGCTTGTACATATGGTATTAATTCCACATTAATTCTGTCAAAAGTGATATCATAGTTAGAAGTTCCAAATGATGACATCACTAAAACAACTCAGTTTTCATGAGCGTGGGACTGGCTAGTGCCAAAATCCAATTCAATCTATTCACCCGTCTATTCTGACAAGTTTAGTTTAATTAGTTCATGGCCTCATAATGAACAAGAGACTAGCTTTCTGTTCAATTGCCAGAACCATTTCTATTCTCTTCAACTTAAGTGCCAAATGCTTACACTGCTTTGCCCAATTTATACCTTTGCCTATAATTACTGGTCCCCAAGGTGTGATTGTCCTTTTTCATAAGAGTTTGTGCAGCTGCCAACATGAAGTTGTAAATAAATTGTAATACCGTTGCTATGAGGTGTAAAAATCCCACAGCTCATATCCAGAGCCTTGTATAATAAACTCAAGTAAACATTCCATTTCCTGCAAGTGATTGTGGTCTGTGACTAGATTTAGAAAACAGGGCAGTAAGTCATCTTTCTTTAATGAGTCGTTGAAAACAAAGTCGTATCCCATGAAACCAAAGTCTGTCCTTGACAAAAACAAATAGCTTATTTTGTAAAGACCCTCCAAAGGGGATTTTTTTTTTTTTTTGTAGCTCTTAATCTGAGTCCCATTTTTGTAGTTGCAAGATGGTTAAACAATGGCAACCCAACTCTCTAAGTTAACACCTACTACCAATGAAGTAAAATTGTTTTGTGTTGTCTTTTTTTTTTTAAATAAAGGAGACAGCAAGCTATAGTAGAAAAGAATAGGAAAATCAAATGTAGGGAGATCCAGTTTGGTGAATCGCTTTTTGTTTATTTGCTAGCTGAGTGAATTAACTTCTTTAAACCTCTGTGCCTCACTTTTTAAACTGTAATTAGGGAAGAATTATTAATAATTATTTTCCACTCATGTGATGTTATAAGATAAGCACACAATCGTAAGATCAGTTTGAACCACAAGGTAGGCAGTTCAAACTTACCAACCAGTCTTTGGAAAGCCTTATTGGATCACTATGAATAAAATGGACTCAATAGCACTTAACAACAACAACATTGCCCAGTAGGCTTTAGCACATAGTGGTCACATTTACAACTGAGCAAAATGTTGACATGCCTCATGGCCTTCTTCATGATCATTATCAACATCTTTGAGTTCATTGTACTTCCTTCCAATCTAGAGGGCTCATCTTTGAGTGCTATATCATATAATATTCTGTCATGATTCATAGGGTTTTCGCTGATTAATTTTTAGAATTAAATCACCAAGCCTTTTTTTCTTAGTATGCTTGGTCAGGAAGCTCCACAGAAACTTGTACACCATGAGTGACTTTGCTGGTATTTGAAATACCAGAGGCATAGCTTTCCCCATCATAACAACAAGCAAGCCACCATAATACAACATATTAATATCTACCAAATGGAGTTGGTATGATCTTGGAAATGAAATGTAAAACACCCAGCCTATTGAACAATCAGTAACAGGATATTGGTAATGATCCTCTTTTGTCTTTCTAATAGAGAGCCAGCCTACATTTCTTGGTCATTGAAACAAACCTGAGCTTTCTGTGCGCAATATTCAAAGCTGGGGGAAAGCATAGCAACTGAACAGAAAGTCACATTTTTTGCTAATCACTAATCATAGTTCATGAGTTTTCAAATTTTGTCACCTATGATAAGTGATCAAGACTGACAAATGAAAACACTTATAATTTACAATATCTTTTTAATTACTTAAAAACATTTGACTTTTCTCGCTTTCTTTCATTTCATCAAAAATTGTGCACTGTTTTCCTTAATTAATTATTATTGAATTTAAGGGTTTATACAGCTTTTTTCTTCATATCAAAAGTGTACATTCAAACCAATTAGTTCATGAAGTAATCATTAACGTTATTGCATGTCCAATACTGATGCAGGTTTTGTAATGAAAAAAATTAATCTAGATAACAACTCATATATTCACGTGGCAAAGAATAGTTATGTTTCTAAATACACATGGTCTTTCCACCATTTCCCCACTTTCCTTATTACTAGGATGAATCATTTGATTACTTCTAAACAATCATTAACAACCTATGATATGCAGATGATACAACCTTCCTTGCTAAAAGTGAAGAGGACTTAAAATACTTACTGATGAAGATCAAAGACCACAGCCTTCAGAATGGGTTGCATCTCAATGTAAAGAAAACAGAAATCTTAACCACTGGACCAATAAAAACATCCATATAAATGGAGAAAAGATAGTTGTCAAATACTTCATTTTGCTAGGATCAACCATCAACAGTCATGGAAGCCCCAATCAAGAAATCAAGCTATGTATTGCATTAAGCAAATCTGCTGCACCAGACCTTTTAAAGTGTTCAAGAGCAAAGATGTCAGTTTGATGAATAAGGAACAACTGTCCCACCATGGTATTTACAATAACCTCATATGCATACAAAAGTTGGACAGTGGATATGGACAATCATAGAAGAATTGATGTACTTGATTTATGGTTTTGGAGAATGTTCAAAGTACCATGAACTGTCAAAAGAACAAATGGATCTTATTTGTTCTTTTGTACATCCAGGTGCTCCTTGGAAGCTAGGATGACCACACTGTGTGTCTCATGCTTTGGACATATTGTCAGAGGGGCCAGACACTGTAGAAGGCTATCCTATTTGGTAAAGCAGTTGGTTGAAGACAAAGAGGAATATATCCCATGAGATGGACTGGCACAGCAGCAATGGGCTCAGGCATAACAATGGTTGTGAAGTTGTCCTACGATCCAGCAGTGTTTTGTTCTGTTGTGCATAGGGTTGGTGTCACCTCCATGGCACCTAACAACACTAATAACCATGCTCAAAAAAGATGTGCTTTATTTTCAAGTAACGGTATTTGAAAATCATGTGTCACATTCATCTTCCTCTTTCCCTGCCACATGTTGTTGTTGTTGTCAGGTGCCATCGAGTCAGAACTGACTCATAGCGACCCCATGCACAGCAGAATGAAACAATGTCTGATTCTGGGCCAACCTCACTACCGCTGCCACACTTGACGCCATCAATGATGCCACTTGGTTGATCCATCTCGTTGGGGGTCTTCCTCTTTTTCTCTGATCCTCCATCTTACCCAGCATGCTTCTCCAGTGACTGTTCCCTCATAAAAATATGTCCAAAGTATGAGAGACGAAGTTTAGCCATCTTGGCCTCCAAGGAGCACTCTGGCTGCACTTCTTCCAAAACAGATCTATTGGTTCTTTTGGCAGTCCATGGCACTTTTAGTATTCTCATCCAACACCACAGTTCAAAGGCATCAATTCTTCTACGATCTTCATCATTCACTTTCCAGCTTTCGCATGCATATGAGGTTATTGAAAATACCATGGCTTAGGTCAGGCTCACCTTAGTCCTCAAGCTGACATCTTTGCTCTTCAACACTTGAAAAAGTTCCTGTGCAGCAGATTTGCCCAATGCAATACATCATCTGATCTCTTGACTGCTGCTTCCATGAATGTTGATAGTTGATCCAAGAAGAATGAAATCCTTGACAACTTCAATCTTTTCTCCGTTGATAAGAATGTTGCTTATTGGTCCAGTGATGAGGATTTTTGTTTTCTTGACATTGAGATGCAATCCATACCGAATGCTGTGTTCTTTGATCTTCATCAATAAATATTTCAAGTACTTTTCACTTTCAGCAATCAAGGTTGTATCATCTACATATCACAGGTTGTTAATGAGTCTTCATCTAATCCTGATGCCACGTTTTTCTTCATAGAACCCAGCTTCTCGTATTATTTGTTCAGCATACAGGTTGAATAAGTATGGTGAAAGAATACAAATACAACCCTGTCTCACACCTTTCCCAATTTTAAAACATTCAGTGTTCCCATGCTCTGTTCAAACAACTGCTTCTTGGTCCAGGTACAGATTTCTCAGAAGTACAATTAAGTGTTCTGGAATACTCATACTTCTCAATGTTGTCCATAGCTTGCCATGTAGATATTACAAAATACATGTATCAGATTCAAGATTATAAGACAGAGAATATGGCCAGTTAATTTTCTTAAAATTGTATTCAAACAGAACAATAGGATAAGGAATGCTTTAATATCAGAAAGTATGTGCATCAGTTATATCTTTTCTCCACGATTATTCGATCTATATGGCAAACAAATAATCTGAAAAGCTGGACTATAAGAAGAAGAATGCAATATAATATTTGGAGGAAGACTCATTAACAGCATATAACATGCAGATGATACCACCTTGCTTCATGAAAACAAAGAGAACTTGAAACACTTAACTAATGAAGAGCAAAAACTGCAGCCTTCAGTGTGATTTACATCTCAACATACAGAAAATGAACATCCTCACAAATAGAACATAAACCATCATGATTAACAGATAAAATATTGAAATTGTCAAGGATTTTATTTTACTTGGATCCATAATCACTGCTTATGGAGGCAGCAATCAAGATATCAAACAATGTTTTACACTGGGAAAACTTGATGGAAAAGACCATTTTTAAGTGTTAAAAAAGAAAAGATCGCATTTTGAGGATCAAGGTGTGCCATGGTACTTTCAACCACCTAAATTCATGTCAAAGCTGGATAGTTAATAAGAAAGGCTAAGTAATAATGAATCAGGTTGTTGCTGATGAATATTGAATGCATGATGGCCTGTCATAAGAATGAACAAATCTTTCTTGGAAGATGTGCAACCAGAATGCTCCTTGACAGAAAGGATGACAAGACTTTGTTTCACAAAACTACACATCCTCAGGAGGGAACAGTTCCTAAAGAATGGCATCAACCTTGTAAAAAAAAGAGGAAGACATTAATTAGATGGATTGACAGAGTAGCTGCAGTTGTGAGGATGGCACAGTATTGAGAAGTTTCTCATTCTGCTGAACGTGGGGTCACTATGTGTCAGAACAAACTCAGTAGTACCTAACAAGAGCAGCAGCAATCTCTTTAGAAGCACTATGTTCAGAGTTAATATTGCTTTGTATTCTGAGCAAAACACTTTCTAGTCCTTATGTGTAATTTGGGTGACATTCACAATCTTTATTTGAAAATGACATCTTCCTGCTTCCCCATTATGTTGTGTTGGGCCTTACAAAAATAAATGTTTCACATTTAGAGTGATCATGGAAAATCCACCAGACAAGGCATCATTTTGATTGATGAAATCATATTCACAAGGAATTACATGCACTTCTATCAAATACTGCCATGTCTCCCGGGCACCATGTTCTCAAAGGCTTCTATGCCTGTTTAGTTTCCTACACCTATTATAACAAGTCACCTCAAACTTGGTCAGCTAAGATAACACAAATGTTTTCTCTCAAAGTTCTCGAATGTCATCATGACTGCACTCTCTTAAGAGGTTTTAAGAGAAAATCCTTTAGTGCCTCTTTCAGCTTCTTCTTGTTGTTGTTAGGTCGCATCAAGTCGGTACCAACTCATAGCAACCCTATGCACAGTAGAACAAAACACTACCCAATCCTGGGCCACCTCACTACTGTTGTCACCCTTGAGATCATTGATGCTGCCACTTGGCCAATCCATCTCATTGGGGGTCTTCCTCTTTTTCTCTGACCCTCCACATTACCAAACATGATATCCTTCGCCAGCAACTGGTCCCTTCTGACAATATGTCCGAAGTATGAGAGACGAAGTTTG
>NW_006408919.1:1072832-1073930 GCF_000296735.1 Chrysochloris asiatica
ACAAATTGTCAAGGTTTTCCTTTCAAGTCTATTTTTCATTTTTACATAAACATATTACCTTGTCATAAAGGTACCTCAGTCTCTAATTCATAAAAACCTCTGGCCAACCCGCCTAGAAATTCACTAGCCCTTCGCTATGATTTTAATTTTTAGCTATACTGAAAATATAGGCTTACCATTGGACTTCAGATACTGTTCATTTTGTTGCATCTGTCAATTCCAGGAGACCTTAAGATATTTATAACCAAACACTTACTCATCTCTCTGTTTTCCTCTCTCAGTATAAATGTTCTTACTGACTTTAACTAAAGTACATTGAATTGACAATCTGACAATGTAACATTGTAATATCATATTTTGCATTGTCATCAGGACCCCTACTTGTCCCTGAAATTATTGTAAATAAAAGCAGAAAAGAACTTCTAATCATGTCATTAATTCTCTAATTTTATAGAGAATCCAGAAATGATTAATTGAGTTATTCAAAGTTCAGCCAGTTATTTCCAGGTAATTCACAATTACCACTTCAGATGTTTGAGGCACCCAAGAATGTTGGTTTCTGGTTAGGCAAGTTTGATTTAAAAGTCTAAGCCTGACATTTACTGACAACCTTTCTCAGTCTCATTTTCTAGCACTGTAAAACAGAGTTAGGTATCATCGTCTGGCCATCTGGCAACTCAAGTAACACCATGATTAGGTTCCTGTTTTTTTATAGTGCGCTCCAACTCACAGTGACCCCATATGTGTCAGAATAGAATTATGCTCACAGGGTTCCAGGACTTTCCTCATTGTTATTGTTGTTAGGTGTCATGGAGCTGGTACCGATTCATACCAACATTATGCATAGCAGAACAAAACACTGCCCAATTCGGGGCCACCTTCACTACTCTTACCATACTTGAGTCCATCAATGCTACCATTTGGTCAATCCTTCTCATTGAGGTATTCCTCTTTTTCTCTGACCATCCACCATACCAAACATGATATCCTTTTCCAGCGACTGCTCCCTCCTGACAATATGTCCGAAGTACAGAGAAGTTTGGCCATCTTGGCCTCCAAGGAGCACTCTAGCTGCATTTCTTCCAAAACGGATCTATT
>NW_006408919.1:1075834-1077009 GCF_000296735.1 Chrysochloris asiatica
GTGTGTGTGTGTGCAAATAATGATAAAAAATAAAAGTATATATGTCAACCACACAAATCTTCCCCAGTGTTATTTTCATAAGCAAGCTGTGAAACAATTTCTTTTAGTGATTTCAACTGACACTATGAAAACATACTTCAACTATGAAATTGGTGGACCTAATGTGACATCATGGTTTCACTTAACAAAATCTGATAAAGTTTCACATTCAATTGTTTAACTGATGTACTGTGATTATTAACTGAAGTTAATAGAAACAAATGCACAGTCTCTATTGTTTATTTTTCAATTACCAAGGAACTATCAGAGTACTCAATCCCTGAATTCATGACCATGTCTTATACATCTATTATACAATTATGGTCAATTCCAGAATACTTTTATATACATGAGCAGAAGATTAGAAAAAGAAATGATAGATGTTCAAACATTTCAAGAGAGAGCTTATTGCCTAGCTGAAGGAAGAATTCCAACTGCACTGAAAGTACTGATGAAAAACAAGACTCTAGGAGTTGATGGAATGCAAATTAAAATCTTTCAAAAACTGATGCAACACTGGAGTGCTCATTGACCTGTCCAAGAAATTGGGGAAACTCTCACTAGAGGCATTCACTTGTCTATGCCAAGCTACCTGGCCAACTGATTGAAAGCAATCCACCTTTGTACCCATGCCAAAGAGAGGTGATTCGATTGAATACATAATAAAAATATACCATTCATATAAAATTTTACTTAAGATAAGTAAAAAATGGTTGCAGAACTACACTGAGCAGAAACTGCCAGAAATTCAAACTGGATTCAAAAAGGACATGGAACTAGGGATATCATTGCTGATGTCAGATGGATGTTGGGTGAAAGAAGAGAATATCAGAAAGATGTTTAGTTGTACTTATTGACTATACAAAGACTTTTGACTGTGTAGACCATGCCAAAAATTGTGAAGAATGGGTTTTCTAGAACACTTAATTGTGCTCATGTGGAATCTCTAAATAGACCAAGATGCAGTTGTTAAAAGGGAACACGGGAATACTGACTGAGTGATTTAAAATCTGGAAAGATTTGTCAGGGCTATATTCTTTCACCATACTTATTCAATCTGTGTGCTGAACAAAAAAACAGAAGATGCTGGATTATATTTAAAAGGCTGTGGCATCAGGATGGGAGGAAGACTCATT
>NW_006408919.1:1078435-1098659 GCF_000296735.1 Chrysochloris asiatica
TTCAAGCTCATCAGGTCTTCCTTGGAAACACTATACAGGGTTACTCTGGGTCAGAGCCAACTTGACAGCACTTAACAACAACAACATAATATAGGAGGATGGGTGAGTGAAGTCTAGATTCACTTCTGGAAAAGTCACAAGACATGCAGAGACTATACAAGGGCACAAGAATTGTTATACATAATTTCATCATTTCCTGGCATTATTCATGTGGGCACATTATTTACACTGGTGGATCAGCTGTGCAAAAATACAAAAAAATCTAGCTAGAATATATGTTCCCTAACTAGAATAAGCACTTCAAGAACAGAGATTACCAATTCCCATTCCCACATCTGGTTCAGTGACTATCACATGAACGGTTTTTAGAAACAGCTAAACCAATGATGTTGTTGTTTAGTGCCATGGGATCAGTTCATACTTATAGCAACCCTGTATAGGGTTTCCAATGAATGGCTGGATAGAGTTAACCAATTAATTAATGGAAACTGATGCTATGAAAGTAAAACCTTGTACAACCCTCAAGTTAACTGAGATTGCATAAAAATAGGGACTAAGATCTTTGTCTCTGGAGGTTGATTGTCTAGGTTAAAATCCGAGCTTTATCTCTGGCTGGGCCACCTAACTAGGCCACCAAGGGCAAGTCATTGAACCTCTCTGCTCTTCAATTTTTCACAAGTAATGTTGTTATTGTTGTTAAATGCTCTCAAGTCATTTCCGACCCATAGAGAACCTGTATAGGGTTTCCAAGGAGCAGCTGGTGAGCTTAAACAGCCAACCTTGCAGTTCAAACCAACTTTGCAGTTCAGAGCATTAACCCACAGTACCACACCAAAAGTAATAAGAGAAGAGTAGTGGGACTAACCATATGGAGTTAAGAATCAATTGATGCAAGGCTTGGCATAGAAAGACCACCAATATGTATTACTTTAATGTTTATTGCTTTTCCTGGAATATATTCTAGTCTAGCTACCCTTTGTTTGTGTTTTCAATCCAGTGTTGGTACTCTGCCATTACCATAAGTTTCCAGATGTTCTATCTCATTTTGAATTATTGAAAGGAAGTGAAGATCATAGAATCTTTTGTATTAACATATGAATGTCCACTGTAACAAAAGACATACAAATGCCAAGGATAATACATCGAGATTACATCATGTTGCATCAAAGAATTCTTCCAATATGCCAGAAAAGCATGCTTTTGAAAGAAGACACCAAAGTTTTAGGTATAGCTCAGATGGGATCTTTATAAATACACTCCAGGAGTGATATGATTACAAAGCCTTCACTGTGACTAAAGAGGATGATTCACATCTCCCTCTTCTTGCTTGGCCTTTTTTCTGGTATGCCCGGAACCTACTTCTTCATTCAGCTAACTTGGATTTTACCTTCAAAACTCCACTCAAGTGTCAAACTTTCACTAGATGCAAAAATAAAATTCTCTACCCAATACTCAACACATTCATCCATAAGATGCTATAATGAAGGACCCAAGTCTTATGGATATTTGTATCTTTCATAATAAACTAAAGTGTTATTTTATAGTAGGTATTCTGAATGTATTTTTTAATTAAATACTGATCCGTGAAGAAAGATTTTCAATTAAGCATGATTGGTTGTTTTAAAAAGCAGGAGAAAGTCTCTCAAAATATAAAGAAAAATACATCAAATACAAATTTGAAATAAAAAACAAATCTTAATGTGTCCTGATAATTGGAAAATAAATGTATTTGATACCAGCCTAGTTCATGGAATAATGTTCTCTGTCAATGTTGATTAAGAACAGTTGAGTAAAACTACCTAAATCCAAACAGAGCAGGTAAAATATTAAAGTGATTGCTGTTAAGTGTCATCGAGTCGATTCCAACTCATTGGGACCCTGTATAGTGTTTCCAAGGAAACAGCTGGTGAGCTTGAACTGCCAACCTTGTATATCAAACGTACTTTGCAGTCCACCAGATTAGCCCACAGCACCACACTGAGACTCCAAAGTGAGATTACATTCACAAAAAACTGCTAACCATTTTTGTTCCTATTACCACAACCTAAACTCACTATTCACTGATCCCAACACATAAATTTGAGAATAATAATCAATGTGTACTTAGGTTCTCCAGTATTTCAGAATCTATAAATAAATTTGTTTCTATGCTTATTTGTAACTATCACAAAAGCCTTGCAAAACAGACATCATAGTCCTGTTGTGGCACCGTGGAATAAAGCACTGGATGGCAAGGTCGGTTTGAACCACAAGGTCGGGGGTTCAAACTCACCACTCACACCTTGTAAACCCTTCACAGGGTCACTATGAGTTGAAACTGACTAGATGGCCCTTAACAACAACAATGATTCTCATTTTAGAATTTTTTTTAAAAAAACTAAGGTTTAGAAATATGAAATACATTATCCAAGGCACATATCCAAGTGTAGGACACACAATTTGATTCATATGTTTTTTATGTGAAGCCCTTGTGCTTTCTCTATATCAGATATCAGGTTATAGAGGTAATAAAGTAGAAAACAAACAGAATTTGAAGTTAACAACTACTTGGACAAAATCCATGCAGAAAAATGTTCACAAAAATATGTATTTCAATATACAAATATACTTTTAGATCAAGACTCCATTGTTGTTGTTGTTGTTGTTGTTAAGTGTCCTTGAGTTGGTTCCAACCTATAGCAACTCTGTATAAGGTTTCTGAGATACAGCTGGTAGGTCTGAACTGTCAACCTTGTGGTACAAACTGACCTTGCAGTCCAGTGCTTACCCTACAGTGCCACACCAGGACTCCATGTGAGAATTCAATTATATGGATATAAAGCTAAGGTTTCAGAATATTAAGGAACTTGTACAAAGTCACACTACTATCACCTTATCAATGCATTTATTCAGTAGTGTGTTTATCAAGAATTTTTGGTCCTCAATAGAATAGCAGGTAACTTTCTAGCCAGTGGAAACAAGAATATGCTGAATATAGAGCCACTATGAATCAGAACCAATTCAATGGCAACAAACAACAACAACAACAGCAACATTTATTCTGACACACATTCCTTTGCATATTTCCATAACCTAAGTTTATTGTTTCTCTGACTACTAAATCCACACACTCTATACATCTCTGAGATCCAGAGACTATCTAAAATACTGGAAAGAGAGTTCCATGACAAGGTTAAGATTATACATTTAATTAGCAAAACACTACTATGTTGTTGTTGTTGTTGCTAAGTGCTAGTGTGTCGGTTCCAACTCATATAGACGTTATATAGGGTTTCTGAGATCGGCTAGTGGCTTTGAAGCACCAATTTTTCAGTTCAAACCTATATTGTAATCCAGTACATTATCCTGCAACACCACACTATTATAGTAGAAGTTTATGATATAATTTGCCCTCTTCTCCTTCTCTTTCTCAAAATCCATTTCACTCTCATAGAAGTTAGCTGTTATTACACAATCATATCAGTGAGTGCAAATCAAAAAGTAGTGCTATTAGGATTCCAGTTCATACATGCATGGTATTATTCCAAACAAAACATATTTAAACATACCTTTGCCATCAGTGGACACCTGCAGATAAGTTCTAACAGAAATAATTTTTTCCTAGTCTCATTAGGATGCCTTAAAAAGAAACAATGAAAATTGTGGCTTCCAAGGAAATCTAACTTTAACTGAGCAAAACAAGTAGATATCTTCAAGGCAGAGAGGTCAGCTCCAAATATTAGGGTCACTATTTTGTTTTGGGGCTTTGGGGAGGGGCTAGAGGGGAAATTCCAATGGGTTGTTTGTGATAGATTTTCTCAAAGAACACAAGATGATCATGGGAGCTTATTCTGAAGAAGTTTTAAGAAAATGGAAAACTGCGTTGCTGAGAAAAAGGGCAGATAAGTTATGTTGAGGAATTTTTTTCTCATCACAACAATTCATTTTGTCCATTCTTCAATAGCAATGGGTATCCTACATGATTTTTTTTTTTTTTTAATAAAGCTTACCCTATCACTCATCTGTCCTGCTCTTGCCCCTTCAGACTTCTTTTTGGTCCCCAAACTCAATGACCATTTAAACTGAACATAATTTCACTCCTTCAAGCTTGCCAAAGCAACCATTCTGATGTGGTATAAATTGTGGTGAGTTTTGTGTTGCTATGATGCCACAAGTATCATCAGGATCAACCATGGTGGACAAGTAGGAAGAATGGGAGGTGAACCACTTCTGAATAGTTAATCACTGAAAAGCTTACAAATAGTAATAGATTATTGTCTGATACAATGACAGATGATGAGCCCTTGGGTTTCAAATCACTCAAAATATGACTAGGAAAGAGATGTCTCCTTAAAGTAAACTTGACCTTAATGACATGAATGGATTAAAATATTTGGGACCTTCATTTGCTGATGGGGCACAAATCAAAATGGGAAGAAATAGCTGCATGCATCCTGTAGTAATCAAAACATGGAATGCCTGAAGTATGGATATAGGAAACTTGGAAGCTGTCAAAAACAAACTCGAGTGCACAAAGATCTATATCTTCAGCACTAATAAGCTGAAATGGATGGACTTGCATTGGCCAGTTTGAATTGGCAACCATATGGTTTACTATGCCAGAATGATAAAATGAAATGGAATGGTGTCACATTCATTGTTAAAAACATTTCAAGATCCATCCCGAACCACAATGCTGTCAGTGATAGGATAATATTCATATGCCTATAATTAAAACCAAGTACTAGCACTATTATTCAAATGTATGCACCAACCATTAAAAACATTGAGGTTGAAATTACATCACTAAAGTCAATGATGATGAAATTCTCCAAATTCTTCAGGCTGAAATTGATCAAACATGCAATCAAGATGCACTAATAATAACTGGTGATTGTAATGCAAAAGTTGGAGAAAAAAGAAGGATCTGTAGTTAGACAATATGGACTTGGTAACAGCAATGATGCTATAGTTTGCATGATAGAATTTTGCAAGCTAAATGATTCATTCATTGCAAACACTTTTTCAAAAACATAAACAATGACTATGCATGTGGACCTCATCAAATGGAATATACAAGGGTCAAATTGACAACATCTGTGTAAGAAATGATAGAGAAGCTAGGCTGAAGCTGAAAAAAATGTAACATGAGCCAAATTTATGACCTTGGGCCTATCCTATTCAAATTTAGAGGCCATCTCAAGAAAATATTTTATGCATTAGATACTAATAACCAAAGACCAGAAAAGTTATGAGAAAATATCAAGAATCACACAGGATGAAAGCAAAAGGTTATTTTTTGAAAAAAAAGAGGAAAGAAATATAAGATGAAAGTGTGTGTGAGAAGAGACTCTAACATTTGCTCTTGAGTATAGAGAAGCTACAGTGATTGAAAGAAATGATAAAGTAAAAGAGCTAAACATAAAATGTCAAAGAACACCTTGAGAAGTCAAAGCCAAGTATAATAATGAAATGCTCAAAGACCTGGAGTTAGAAAACCAAACCAGAAGAACATGCTTAGCATTTCTCAAGCTGAAAGAATAGAAAAAAAAATTTCAAGTCTCACATTTTATATTAAAGGATTCTATAGCAAAATATTGAATGAAGCAGAAAGCAGTGAAAGAAAATGGGAGTGAGTGTACACAAAAGAATTTGTCAAAGTTCAGACATTTTGAGATAGCATATAATCAAGAACCAGTGGTACTGAAGGAAAAAGCCCAAACTACGCTGAAGCCACTGATGAAAATCAAGATTCCAGGAACTGATGGAATACAAACTGAAATGTTTCAACAAACTGATAACAGCACTTGAGGAGCTCACTCTGCTATACCAAGAAATTTGGAAGACAGCTATCTGGCCAACACATTGAAAGAGATCCATTGTTGTGCTCATTTCAAAGATAGGTAACCCAAAAAAAGGCAGAAATCATTGAACAATAGCATGAGTATCTCATGCAAGTAAAATTTACTGAAGATAATTGAAATGATTGGTGCACCACACTGCCCGGGAGCTGCTAGAAATTCAAGCTGGATATAGAAGACGATGTGTAATCAAGGAGATCACTGCTCATATCAGATAGATTTTTGACTGAAAGCAAAGAATAGCAGAAAGATATTAACTTGTGCTTTATTGACTATGCAAAGACATTGGATTGTGAATCTTAACAAATTATTACATTGTGAAGAGTGTGTTTTTCCAGAACACTTAATTGTGCTCATGAGAGACCTGTACATAGAGCAAGAGGTAGTTGTTAGAACAGAACAAGTGAATACTGAATGTTTTAAAATTAGGGAAGGTGTTCATCAAGGTGTATCCTTTCACCATATTTATTTAATCTTTAGGTGGAGCAAATAATCCAAGAAGCTGGATTATTTGTAGAAGAATGTTGCATCAGGCTTGGGGAAAGACTAGTAACAAAGTGTAATATGTAGATAATAAACCATGCTTCCTGGAAGCAAAGAGGATTTAAAGCACTTAATGATGAAGCCTTCAGTTTGGATTACACCTCAATGTAAAGAAAACAAAAATTCTCACAACTAGTTCAACACATAACATCATTATAAATGGGGAAAAGAATGAAGTTATCAAAAACTTCATTTTGCTTGGATCCATAACCAGTGCTCAAAGAACCAGTAGTCAAGAAATCTTATGTTGTATTGCATTATGCAAATCTGAAAAATACCTCTTTAAAGTGTTCAAGAGCATAGATGTCAGTTTAAGGACTAAAGTGCAACTGACTCAAGCCATGGAAATTTCAGTTGCTTCATATGCATGTGAAAGTTGAACAATGAATAAGGAAGACCAAAGAAGAAGCGATGCATTTGAATTACATTGTTGGGGAAGAAGGTTTAAAGTACTATGGACTGCCAGAAGAACAAATAAATCTGTCTTCAAAGTACAGCAAGAATGCTCCTGAGAGCCAGGGTGAAAAAACATCATCTCACATAATTTTGGCATATTGTCAAGAGGGACCAGTGCCTGAAGGAAGACAAGAAACTTGCGAATGTGAAGGGGCAGTGAGAAAAAGGAAGACCCCTAACTAGATGGATTGATACAGTAACAGCAACAACCAACAATGGGCTCAAACATAACAACTGTGAAGATTTTGCAGGACTGGGCAATGTTTCCTTCTGTTGTGTATAGGGTCATTATGATTCAGAACTAACTTGACAGCAGTTAACAACAACAACATAAATAGAAAAGCGCAGAATTTTTTAGGGATGGGTTCTACCTTCCGAAGTGTGTAGAATTACATGGATGATAGGATGAAAAACAACCTCTTTACATTTTGATATTTTTGTTTTTATAAAGCTTTCTATTCTTTTACAACAATATTTCTTTATATTCTCTCATATGCCCATTTCCTGCTACAATTGACTTGACCAAGTTTGGGAAAATGGCACAAAAAACTTCCTCAGGGATTTTGGACTTCAGACCAGGAACAGTAAATTCAGTCTTTTGTTGCTATTAAGTAACCTAGTCTGGATTGTTACTCTGTGTATAGCCGAGATATGACTGTTGGGTTTGATCCACCAACGTTGCGATTAGCAGTTCAGCACTTCCTGTACAGCGCTAGATCCGAACCCCAAGATCAATTCATTTAGGGCGAACAATGTAAGATGTAAATCTCAGGAGCCATCTCTACTATGTTTCACAATTGGGAAATGAATCAATGTACATCAAAAGGCTTCTATTCACAAATGATCCATAGTAACAGACTGGTTAGAAGGGATTAATTGCTTATCTTTACTATCAGGTAAAATTGTTCATTAACAATGAATAAGGCTCACCAAAGAATTGATGAATTTGAATTATGGTGTTGGGATATAATATTTAATATACCACGGACAACCAGAAGAAGAACAAATCAGTCTTGAAGGAAGCAAGAATGCTCCGTGGAAGTGAGGATGGCAACACTTTGTCTCATGTACTTTAGACGTATTATCAGGAGGAACCAGTCCCTGGATAAAGACATCCTGCCTGTAGAGAATCAGCAGAAAAAGTAAAACCCTCAACAATATGGGCTGGCACAGTGTCTACAATAACAGGTTGAAAGAGAGAAACAATTGTGAGGCTGGTACAGCAGCAGGCATCATTTTGTATCCAGAGTCACTTTGGGTTGGAACCAACCACCTAATGACAATGGAAATGTCTATGACTCATAAAATCAAACAAAACAAAAAAAACCCATAATTGCTGTCAAGTTGATTATCAACTCTATATGACAAAATAGAATTACCCCATAAGTTTTCCAAGGCTGTAATCGTTACAGAAGCAGACTGCCATACCCTTCTGGTGGGTTCAAACTACCATCTTTTTAATTAGCAACCAAGCGTTTAACCACTATGCCACCAGGGTTCATTTGATCTATCTCCTTGTTATCATTTAAGACATCTTTATTGGGTAAATGATGTAGATGAATGAATGGGTGTTTGAGCAGAGGTTTTATTAAACAGCATTACATGTCTACAGGAGGAAAGTGGGCTATGAAGATGGGGAGAGTATTGGCCTGCATTGTAGAAGGTATGGTGGAAAAAGCATTAGACTAAAAGTCCAGAGAATTTCTCATAAACCTTGGCTTTGCTCTTAACATGATGGGTATGACCTTAGAAAAGAAATCTGACTCCATTTACTCTTCTCAAAACGAGTGAATTAGACTTAGATCTCTAACACCTTTAACAATATTCTCACCTTCCCTGACTTCTAAATCCCATTGATATAAATCACATTCTGGTTATCTCATAACAAGCATGTCACATTCTCCAACCTCATCATTAGGTTTAATTTTTCAATTTTAGATTAGCCAGAAAATGGTTCTAAATTATTCTTGAACTTGTAACACTACTAGCAATTTTTGTGTTAAAAAAAGCTAAAGTCATGTCGTAGCCAAAAAAATGCCAGGTGACTAGATTCTGTCCTCAATATTGAAAAGGAAAGTGGCTAGGGCATAGCATACCTAAAACTCAGGCATTTCCCCAAAACTTCTCTTCCATGTCACTGGAAGTCAGCTGGTCAACCATGGCAAAAACCACTTCTGAGACTCCCAAGAATAATAAGTGTCTCTACTTGATAGTAGTGAATAGGTTTTTCCAGTTGGCTGCAAGCATTTCCTTTTCTAAATAGCTCAGAAACTAACACGATACACAGTTTGTAGATGGTGAAGGCAATTCTTGGAGTCTAAGAAAATGTCGCCTTGAATTGTTGAAATATATTACAGTGAACAGATCCAGCCTCTTTCAGCTAGAAAAGGGCACACCTAATGCTATTTTGAAAGGTCTTGTTTATTAAGAAATGGTCCTGTCATTCATGTTGAAGTACGAGGTTTTCGTGACTAATTATGTTTTCCTTTGCAAAGCTACTTCACCATCCATTATGCAAAAGCCTTAATGAGCTATTTCTAGAGCAAGCATACCCCATGCAGTCTTCTCTATGAAAGTACATAGTAAATAAATTCAGAGCAAGGCTCACAACTCCAATACTCTCTTCTCCAGTAGAGCTCCTTATTGGATAAATCAATTTCCCAATCTCTGTTTCTTTTATTATGTTCTGTTAGGACATATGTGCTATCAGGAGTCCTGAGATGGTACTGTGGGCAAGGTCTGTTTGAACCACAAGGTCAGCAGTCCAAACTCACCAGGAAGTTGATGGAAACAGGGTTGTTATGACTTGGAGCTGACTCAAAGGCACTTAACACCAATAAATATTAATAAAGACATAATGGAGTCGTGTTATGGTGCTGTAGAACAAGCGCTGGACTGAATAACTGAAAGGTCCATGGTTCTAACCCACCAGTCGCAGCTTGAAAACACTATCCAAAGTGGCTAAGAGCAAAAAGCAACTCAATGGCGCTTAACGACAATAGCATCAGGAGCTCAGGAACTCAGCGATCATTCTTCTATTCTTATATTGAGGTAAAAAAAATAAATAGTTGCAAGGAGATCACAGGTCACTGATATACATGTTCATTTTCTATATTTAGAGGAGAAAATGTGAATATTAACACACTATAGACAAAAATGAAACATGACTAGGATTTAAAATTAACAAAACTGCCTAGATACTGTTGATAGTTTTATGACATATCCGGTGGTCTGGTAACACTTTTTTTTTACTCTAGTATATTGGGCTATTGTGTTGCATCTGTACATGATATACGTATATTGGGGAGAGGACAGAGTTTTGCTCTGCTCCATCTTAACTACACTATCCTCAATCTTCTTGGATGTTCTCAGTCTTTTTAGCAGTTTCATGGAGGTATATTTTACAACCCATTTCAAATTTCCAATACCATGATCTTTAGTTAATTTGTCACCCTCAAAATCAGTTTTAGAACATCTTTTTCCCCAAATAAGATCCCCCATTCCCCCGTATAGTAATCCCATTTCTACTCCTAGCCCCAGGATCATCTGCTTTATATCTCTATAAAATTTTTCTGGACATTTTATGTTAATTGAATTATATATTATGTGGTTTCTTTTGTCTAGCTTCTTTCACCTTGCATGTTTTTGAGGTTCATCCACGATGTAGCATACTTCTACTACGTAATGTGTTCCTTTTTATTCCATAGGATGATCACACTACATCTTCTCCAGCTAGTCACCATTTGATGAACACTAGGTAGCGTAGTGGTTACGAATTGGGCTGCGAACCTTAAGGTCAGCGGTTCGAACCTACCAGCCGCTCCACAAGAGAAAGATGAGGCTTTCTACTCCCGTAAAGATTTACACCCTCGGAAACCCTGTACAGGGTCGCTATGGGTCGGACCTGACTCGATGGCACTTAACAACAACAACAACAACAAGGTTTTCTATAAATTTGGGTTTTTATGAATAAAGTTGCTATGGATATTCATGTGCAAGTATAGGCATGTCTTCATTTCTCTTGGGCAGATATCTAGAAGAAGTAGAATTGCTCATCTTTTCATTCAATCCTCCAACATAGATCAAATCATTGCCTGCAATTTATACAAAGGGGCTTCAAAAAATGCATGGAAATTTTCCATTATCATTTAATTCCATTTTTCCATGAATTTTTTAAATTCCTTTCACCTATGTGGCAGCTATACCTGATGGAACTATGACTTGTTCATACTGTTGCAGAAGAAAGAGAACATGCACATATAAAGGTATCAAGTGAAGTCTCTCAAGACGAGACTTTTGAAGGAGGGGAAGATTGGGTTTACTAGGAAAACTGGAAAATTTCCAGGATGAAATAGCAGTTGTGTGGGCACTGCTAAGGCTAAGTTGAAGTTCAGTAGCTGAGTATTTCTGCTGCAGATATGTTGAGTATCAGATATTGTGCTTATTTATCCACAGTGTAATGTAGGACACTCATACTGATTTAGGACTTCTGGACTCCAAGCCTGACTCAGTCTCTTTCTCCTGTGTATCTAACTTTTGTGGGCCTTGATTATTTCATTTGAAATGGAAATCATTCTTTTCCTCTTGGATATTTGCTTAACTTCCCCCCAAATTGCTACTGAGTTTAATAGAGAAATCCTTGAATCACTGGATGTAAGGAATCTTCAAAAAAAGTATATTTGTTTCTCTAAGTGTAAACAAAAGTATTTGGAAAATGTGTTAATAGGAGAAACCCCCTGTCAAAAGAGGTTTTCTGTATGTAACATGATGCCACTGAGCTCAGCTATTTTTTTAGAATATCTGAGTAGGCCTTGTATGATCTTCTGCACATTTAAATCTTTGAATTCTTTTAGGTTACATTCCTTCTCAACTATTTTAATCTAATAATATTGGCCTTCTTTCTGTTTCTTTCACATGCGAAGCAACAGCTCCCTTTAAGACATGTAAATCTGTTATTCCCCCTTCTGAGAATGTTCTTCTAACAATACAAATGCTGATGATGATGTTAAGTGCCAGTCTTGCCTGATTCTGACCCATAGGGAACTGCATAAGGTTTCCCAGGAGCAGCTGGTGAGTTTGAACCACTACCTTGTGGTTCAAACTGACTTTGCAGTCCAGTGCAATATCCTACAATGCCGCACCAGGACTCCCTTATAATCCAAATAGCTAGCTCCTTTTAACAATTCAGAATTTACCTCAAAAATCACCCCCTTCATTGGTTACTATATGTTACACAGTATTAGGAATGCATATACTGTTGTTGTTAAGCGTCATCCAATCAGTTTGACACATAGTGATCCTGTATAGGGTTTTCAAGGAGTGGCTGGTGAGTTTGAACTGTTTACTTTCTAGTCAGAAGTCTGGTGCTTATCTTACAGTGACATACCAGGACCCCTTACAATGTATATGATGCTCCTGAAATGTAATACAGTTCTAAATATTAGTTATTATTAACCATTGTTGTTGTTAGGTGCTGTTGAGTCCATTCCAACTCATAGCAAATAATATATTCAAAGTTGTAGATCTTTCAGAGAGCAGACAGTCTCATCTTTAGCCTGCAAAGTGGCTGGTGGAATTACCAAAATGACTACAATGAATCCATTTGTTGTTGTTTTTGTTAAGTGCTGTCGAGTCAGTTCTGACAATAGCGAACCTGTATAGAGTTTCCAAGGAGCTCTAGTAACTTAGGGGTTACAAATGGGGCTGCTTATCTCCCAGTCAGCAGTTCGAAACTACCAGCTGTTTCGTGGGAGAAGATGAGCCTTTCTACTTCCATAAGGATTTCTAGCCTCAGAAACCCTGTACAGAGTTACTATGAATCGGAACCGACTCCACGGCAACAACAACAACAACATAGGATTTCCAAGGAGCTGCGGGTGAGCTTGAACTGCCAAGCTTGTGGTTCAAACTGACGGTACAGTCCAGCGTATTAACCCACAGCACCACACCAGGACAATCAATCATATCTATCAATAATTATGATGAAAATCAATGGATTAAATGTGCCAGTCAAGATACAAAAAGTAGCAGAATGGATAAGAAACCAGGAACTTTCAATCTGCTGTCTACAAGAGATACATTTTACACACAGAGATAAACATAGATTAAAAATAATCTATCTATGTTTTATGGATGGAAAAAATATATCAAACTATTGGAAATAAAAACAAGCAAGAATGGCAATATTAATTGTTGATAAAATAAGGCAAAACCAGCACAAGAGACAAAAAAAAGGACTTTATCTCATGATTAAAGGGTCAATTAAACAAGAGGACATAACCATAAAATATATATATGCTCCCAACAAAAAAAGCCTCAAAATCCATAAATCAAATTCTAATAGAATTGAAGAAAGAAACAGATATCTTTACAATAATAGTAGGAGATTTTAATACACCACTTTCAAAAAGGGACAAAATAACCAGAAAGAAACTCAACAAAAATACAGAGAAACTAAATGATCACAATCAGTCATCTTGACCTAATAGATTTACACAGAGCAGTCAACACAACAGCACAATACACATTCTTTTCCAGTGCACACAGAACATTTAAACAAGTCTCAATAAATTTAAAAACATCAAAATACATGCTATAAAATCAAGAATCAGTAATAGGAAAATCAAGGGGAAAAATCAAATACATGGAAAGTGAATAGCATCCTGCTTAAAAGCTACTGGGTAATTGTTGACAAGTGCTGCCACGTCAGTTCTGACTCATAGTGACCTTGTAAGGGGTTTCTGAGGAGCAGCTGGTGGGTTTTGAATGCCGACCGTGTGGTTCAAAATCCAGTGCTGATCCTACAGTGCGACATGAGGTGGATAATAGAAGAAGTAAAAAGTGAAATTAAATAAAATATTGAAGCAAATAAGAATGAAAATGCAACATGCCAAA
Organism: Chrysochloris asiatica; assembly: GCF_000296735.1. Taxonomy (NCBI): domain Eukaryota; kingdom Metazoa; phylum Chordata; class Mammalia; order Afrosoricida; family Chrysochloridae; genus Chrysochloris; species Chrysochloris asiatica. Next base: position 1,092,169 of record NW_006408919.1, read on the forward strand.
ACCTTTGGACCCAGCAAAAGCATTAATTAGATAACTTATAGCAATAAATATACACATCCAAAAAGAAGAAAGAACCAAAATCAACATATTAATATAACATTTCCAACAATTAGAAAAAGACCACAAAATAAGCCTACAATCAATAGGATAAAGGAAATAATATAGGATAGAGAATAAATAAATGAACTAGAAAGCAGAAACACCATAGAAAGAATTAGCAAGATAAGAAGTTAGTTCTTTGAAAGTATAGGTAAAATTGACAATCCATTGCCAAATCTAACAAAAAGTCTGAAGGCACAAATAATAAACACAAGCACTATGGGTGACATCACAACAAAACCAACAGAAACATCAAGGATAATAACAGAATACTATGAAGAGTTGTACTCCAACAAATTTGAAATCTAGAAGAAATGGATACATTTGCAAAAAATGTGAGGTACCTAAACTAAAAACACAGTGAAGTAGAAAACTTGAATAGACCTATAACAAAAGAAGAAACAGATCACATCATTAAAAATCTCCCAACACAAAAGTGTCCAGACCCATGTGGCTTTACTGGTGAACTTTACCAAACATTCAGAGAAGAGCTGACACCAGTTTTACTCAAACTATTCCAGAACATAGAAAAAGATAGAAAACACATGAATACATCTTGTCATACAAGCGTAATCCTCATACCAAACTCAGGAATGAGATCAATAAAAAATAAAATTATAGACAAATATCCCTCATGAAAACAAATGCAAAAATTCTGAGCAAAACCCTAGCCAATAGAATTCAACAATATAGCAAACAAACAAACAAACAAAAAACATCTTGACCAACTGGGATTCACCCGGGATACAAAGATGGTTCAATATTAAAATAAAAATCAATGTAATCCATCATATAAGTTTGAAAAAGGAAAAGAACCACATACATATTGCTGCAGAAAAGGTACTTGACAAATTCCAATACCCATTCTTGATAAAAATACTCAAAGTAAGAATTGGAGGTAAATCTTCAACATAATTAAGAACATATACACCAAAAAGAAAACAGGTAACATTACTCTAAATGGAAGAAAACTGAAATCATGCCATTTTAGAAAACCAGTCAAGGATGACTTCTATTACCACTCCTATTCAATATTGTGTTGGAAGTCTTAGCCAGACATTTAAGTAAAGAAAAGGAAATAAAAGGCATCCAAATTTGTAAACAAGGAATAAAACTCTATTTACAGACAATAGGATACTATACATAGAAAATTAAAATAAAAATTCAGCAAGAAAATTATTGAAACTCATTAAAAGATTCAGAAAGTGAAAGGGTAGACGATCAATATACAAAAATCCTATGGATTCCTCTATACTAATAAAGAAACCACTACTCATCTGTCAGTTTGCCTTGCTGTGTGGTAGCTTGCATGTTGCTGTGATTCTGAAAGCTATACACAGGGTATTTTAAATACAAACAGGGCCACCCATGGTGGACAGGTGTCAACAGAGTTTCCAAAAAAAGGCAGACTAGGAAGAAAGAGAGATGGACTACTTCCAAATATTTAATCATTGAAAACAATAAATAGCAGTGGAATGCTGTCAGCACAAGAATATTGAATATAGAAACAGGATGAAGAGCCAAGAATATTTTCAGATATAGTGCCAGAAGATGAGCCCCTCAACTTGGAAAGCACGCAAAATACTACTAGGGAAGAGCTCCCTCTTCAAAATAGAGTTGACCATGATGAAGCCAAATGAGTAAACCCTTTGGGACTCTCATTTATAGAAGCGGCACAACTCAAAATGAGGAGAAATATCCATCAATAATCGAAGATGGAATGTACAAAATATTAATCTAAGAAATTTGGATATTGTCAAAAGTGAAATAGTATACATAAATATCAATATCTTAGGCAAGTTGGTTCAAATTCACAATGACCTTGTAAAGGGTTTCCAAGAAGTGGCTAGTGAGCTTGAACTGCTAACTTTGTGATTCAAACCAACATTGCAGTTCAGCACATTAACCCACAGCACCACATCAGGACTCCACCCTAGGCATTAATGAGCTGAAATGGACTGGTGTCGGCCATTTTGAATTTGATAATCACATGGTTTACTATGCTGGGAATGCCAAACTGAAGAGGAATGGCATCATCAAAAAGAACCAATCAACATGTTTCTTGAAGTATAATGCTGTCTGTGATAAGATAAGACCCATATGCCTAACAAGACCAGTTAATACCACTATTATTCAAATGTATGCATCAACCAATAAAACCAAAGATGAAGAAACTGAAGAATTCTACCAAATTCTTCAGTCTGAAGACTGAAGAATTATCAAGATGTATGGATAATTACTGGCAATTGAACCGCAAAAGTTGTAAACAAACAGGAAGGATCACTAGTTGGAAAATACGACTTTGGTGATAGAAATGATGCTGGAGGTTGCATTATAGAATTTTGCAAGACCAATGATTTCTTCATTGCAAATATCTTTTTTTAAACAACACAAGAGATGACTTTACACATGTACCTCACCAGATGGAATACAGAGAAATAAAATTGACTACATCTGTAGAAAGACATGGTGGAAAAGCTTCATATCATCAGCCAGAACAAGGCTGGAGATAGACTATGAAATGGATCATCAACTGTTGATTTACAAGCTAAAGCTGAAGCTAAAGAAAATTAAAACAAGTCCACAAGACAGAATATATGACTTGAACATATCTCACCTGAATTTAGAGGCCATCTGACGAAAACATTTGGTGTATTAGACACTAAAGATCAAAGACCAGAAGAATTGAAGGATGACATCAAGAATATCATACAGGAAGAAAACAAAAAGTCGAGTACAAAAGAAAGAAGGAAAATAACAAAATTGATGTCAGACGAGACTCTGAAACTTGATTTCCATCAGAGAGAAGCTAAAGAAATGGAAGAAATGAGGAAGTAGAAAATTTCAAAGGTAAGCTCGAGAAGGTAAGTCAAATATTAATTTTTTAAAAATGTTAAAGTCAAATATTAAAACAAAATGTGCAAAGATCTTGAATTAAAATAACAAAAGAAAAGAACACTCTCAGCATATCTCAAGCTGAGGTAACTGCAGAAAAAGTCAAGCCTCAATTTGAAATACTGAAGTATTCTATGGACAAAATATTGAAGGTATTTTAAGAAGATGGAAAGAATTCACAGATTTACTGTCCCAAAAATAAATGGTCAATGTTCAACAATTTAAAGAAGTTGTTGTTGTTGTTAGGTGCCATCAAGTCAATACGGACTCATAGCGACTCTATGCACAACAGAAAAAAACACTGCCAGATCCTGGACTAACCTCATGGTTGTTGCCACGCTTGAGCCAATTGATGTTGCAACTTTGCCAATTCGTCTCGCTGGGGAGTCTTCCTCTTTTTCTCTGACCCTCCACCATATCAAACATGATCTCCTTCTCTAGAAACTGTTCCTTTCTGAAGTGTGAGTGATGAAGTTTGGCCATCCTGGCCTCCAAGGAGCACTCTGGCTACATTTCTTACAACACAGATCTGTTTGTTCTTTTGGCAGCCCGTGGTACTTTCAATATTCTCTAACATCATAACTAAAATGCATCAAATCTTCTACAGTCTTCCTTATTCACTCTTTAGCTTAGGCATGCACATGAGGTTATTGAAAATACCATGGTTTGGATCAGGCACCCCTTAGTACTCAAGCTGGCATCTTTGCTCTTCAACACTTTAAAAAGGTCTTGTGCAGCAGCTTTGCCTAATGTAATACGTTGTTTGGTGTCTTCATTGATGCTTCCATGAGTGTTGATGGTTGATCCAAGAATGAATTCCTTGACAAATTCAATCTTTACTCCGTTGGTAAGAACGTTGTTTGTTGGTCCAGTGGTGATGATTTTTATTTTCTTTACATTGAGATGCAATCGATACTGAAGACAATCATCTGCATATCGCAGGTTGTTAATGAGTCTTCCTCCAATCCTGATGCCATGTTTTTCTTCATATAAACCAGCTTCTCAGATTATTTGCTCAGCATACAAGTTGAATAAGTACAGTGAAAGAATACAACCCTGTTGGACACATTTCTTAATCTTAAACCATTCAGTGTTCCCATGTTCTGTTTGAACAACTGTCTCTTGGTCTAGGTACAGATTCCTCATGAGCACAATTAAGTGTTCCGGAATATTCATACTTCGCAATGTTGTCCATAGCTTGTCATGATCCACACAATTGAAGGTTTTTGCATAGTCAATAAAGCACAGGCAAGCATCTTTCTGATATTCTCTGCTTTCAGCAAAGATCCATCCGACATCAGCAATGATATCGCTCATTCCATGGCCTCTTCTGAATCCAGCTAGAACCTCTGGAAGTTCTCTGTCAATGTATGCTTGCAGCTGTTTCTATATTACCTTTAGTAAAAACCTACTTGCATTGGATGTCAAAGATACTATGCGATGATTTCTGCATTCTATTGGATCATCTCTGTTTGGAATGGGCACAAACATGGATCTCTTCCAATCAGTTGGCCAGATAGTTGTATTCCAATTTTTTTTTTATTTCAAGAGGTACCATATGTTAAAGAGCCAATGACAATGATGAAAGAAGTCTTAGATATATTGAAGGCATTGGCAAAGAACAAGGCTCCTGGAATTGATGGAATTCTAATTGAAATAGTCAACAAACTGATGTGGCACTAAAGAAACTCAATCATCTATGCCAAGATATTTGGAAGACAGCTACCCATGCAACTGACTGGAAGAGATCCATATCTGTGCCCATTCCAAAGAAAGGTGATCTAGCATAATATGGAAATTATTCAAAAATAAAATTAATATCACATGCAAGTAAAATTTTGCTAAAGATAATTCAAAAACTTCTGCAACTGTACATTGACAGAGAACTTCCAGAGTTTTAAGCCAGATTCAGAAGAGTCTGTGGAACGAGAGATATCACTGATGATGTCAGATGGATATTGATTGAAAGCAAATGATAACAGAAAGATGTTTATCTCTGCTTAATTGACTATGCAAAGATTTTTGATTGTGTGGATAATGACAAGCTATGGACATCATTGCAGAAAATGAGTATTCCAGAACACGTATTTGTACTTATGAGGAACCTGTACATAGATCAATAGGAAGTTGTTTAAATAGAAAAACTGAACACTGAATGGTTTAAAATTAGGAAAGCTATGTTCCAGGGTTGTAGTCTTTCATCATACTTATTCAATCTGTCTGCTGAGTACATAATCTGGCAAACTGGAGTATATGAAGAAAAACATGGCATCAGGATTAGAGGAAGAATAATTAACAACTGATATGCAGATGATATTCCTTGCTTGCTGAACATGAAGAGGACTTACAATACTTATTGATGAAGATCAAAGATCACAGCTTTCAGAATGGGTTCACCTCAATGTAAAGAAAACAAAATTGCTAACCACTGTACCAATAAACAACATCCATATAAATAGAGAAAAGATTGTAGTTGTTGGAGACTTCGTTTTGCTGGGGTCAACCATCAACACTCATGGAAGCAACAATCAAGAAGTCAAGTGAGGTATTGCATTAGGCAAATTTGTTGCACAAGACCTCTTTAAAGTGTCAAAGAGCAAAGCTGTGAATTGGAGGACTAAGTTGCGCCTAACTCAAGTCATGGTATTTTCAATAACCTCAAATGCATATTAAAGTTGGACAGTGAATACAGAAGATCTTAGAAGATTTGATGCATTTGAGTTGTGGTATTATAGGAGAATATTAGAAGAACCATGGTCTTCCAAAAAAGTGAATCAATCTGTGTTGAAAGAAGTACAGCCAGCATATTCCTTTGAGGGTAGGGTGTCCAGAGTTTGTCTGTCATTCTTTGGACATATTATCAAGAAGGAAAAGTCTCTGGACATAGGTATCATGTTTGTTAAAGTAGATGTCTAGAGAAAGAGATTGAAGACCCCCAACGAGATAGATTGGCACAGTGGCAGTGATAGGGGCTTGTGCACAGCAACAATTGTGAGATTGGTGCAGGACAGGGTAGTATGTTGTGCATAGGGTCCTATGAGTCAGTGCTGACTCAACAGCACCAAGAACAACAGACAATAAAGAAAGCACTGAAAAACAAATTAGGGGGAAAATACCAATTAAAAATGTTATTGTTAAGTGTCATCGAGTTCGTTCCAATTAATAGTGATTCTGTATAGGGTTTCCAAGGAGCAGCTGGTGAGTTTGAACCACCTACCTTGCAGTTCAAGCAGACCTTATGGTCCAGTGCTTATCCTACTGTGCCACACCAGGGAGATTTACAATAGTCAACAAACATATTAAATACTTAATAATAAATCTCTCCATATTTAAAAGACCTATACAAAGAAAATTACAAAGCACTACTACGTCAGGATTGGAAGAAGACTTATTAACAACCTGAAATATGCAGATGATACAACCTTGCTTGCTGAAAGTGAAGAGGACTTAAAATATTTACTGATGAAGATCAAAGAGCACAGCCATCCGTATGGATT
>NW_006408919.1:1101529-1103847 GCF_000296735.1 Chrysochloris asiatica
CTGTGCATGTGGTCTCTATGAGTCGGTTCTGACTCGATGGTACCTGACAACAACAACAACAACAACATGGATAGGAAAACTTAACATTATGAAAATGTCAATACTGCCTAAAGCATCATATAGATATAATACAATTCCAATCCAGATTCCAACATTATTCTTTGAAGTGATGGAAAAAGTGATCATGAACTTAATATGGAAATAAAGAAGTGTCAGTCAGATAAGCAAAGATCTGAAATTTTACAACACAGTCACCATGGTCAAAACAACGTGGTACTGGTACAATGAAAGATTCCTAGATATACGAAATGGAATTAAGCACACTGAAGTAAATCCATCCACAATCAACTGATCTTTGACAAAGGGCCAAAACACATTACTTGAGGAATAGTCTCTTCAACAAATGGTACTGGTAAAACTGTAAATTGATTTGCAGTAGAATGAAACAAGATCCATTACTCAAACCATATATAAAACACAATCAACATGGTTTAAGACCTAAATGAAAATCCTAGAACTATGAAGATCATCAATGAAAAAGAGGGACAAATTTAGGGGCTCTAGGACTTGGCATACATACATTATGAAATGTTAAAAAAAAAATAACCCCACAAAACAGTAGAAGACAAAATAGATTACTGGGACCACCTAAAAATTAGAATCTTATGTGATTCAACACTCACACACTACTTGTCTGTCAGTTTATTGTACTATGGTGGCTGGTGTGTTGCTTTAGTTCTGGAAGCTATGCAAAGGGTATTTTAAATATCAGCAGGATCACCCATGCTGGAAAGGTTTCAGATGAGCTTCCAAATGAAGACATATTAGGAAGAAGGAGAAACGAACTATTTCCAAATATTTAGTCACTGAAAATCTTATGAATAGTAGTGAACTCTATCAGATATAGTGCCAGAAAATGTGCCCCTCTGGTTGGAAGGCACTCAAAATGAGACTGAGGAAGAGCTATCTCTTCAAAGTAGAGTTAACCATCATGATGTGAATGGAGTAAAGGCCTTAGAAGTAAAGCCCTTGGGACCTTCATTTTCTGATGGGGTACAACTCAAAATGAAGAGAAACAGTTGGAAAATTCCATTAATAAGATGAACATGTAATGTATGAACTATGAATCTAGGAAAATTAGAAATTGTCCCCAAATGAAATGGAATGCATAAACATCTATATCTTAGGCATGAGTGAGCTGAAATGGACTGGCATTGGCCATTTTGAATCTGACAACCACATAGTTCACTATGCTGGGAATGACAGATTGAAGAGGAAAGGTGCAGCATTCATCAAAAAAAAAAAAAAAAAAGACATATCAAGATCAATCATGAGGTACATACATTGTCGGTGATAGGATAATATTCATGCACCTGGACGGCAGACCAGTTAATACCACTATTATTCAAATTAATGCACCAAACACTAAAGCCAGTGACAATGAAATAGAAGAATTCTACCTACTTCTTCAGTCTGAAATTGATCAAACATGCAATCAAGATTTATTGATCATTACTGGTGATTGGAATGCAAAGGTTGCAAACAAAGAAGAAGGAACAGTAGTTGGAGGAACGGCCTTGGTGATAGAAATGATGCTGGAAATCGCATGATTGTTGTTGTTGTTATGTGCCATTGAGTCAGAACTGACTCATAGGGACCCTATGCACAGTAGAATGAAACAATGTCCAATCATGGACCAACCTCACTACTGTTGCCACACTTGAGTCCATCAATGTTGCCACCTGGCCAGTCCATCTCGTTGGGGGGGTCTCCCTCTTTTTCTCTGAACCTCCATCTAACCAAGCATGATATCGTTCTCTAGCTAATGTTCACTCCTGACAATATGTCCAAAGTATGAGAGACAAAGTTTGGTCATCTTGGCCTCTAAGAAGCACTCTGGCTGCACTTCATCTAAAACAGATCTATTGGTTCTTTTGTCAGCCCATGGAACTTTTAGTATTCTCCTCAAACACCATAATTCAAAGGCATCAATTCTACGATCTTCCTTATTCACTGTCTAGCTTTCGCATCCATATGAGGTTATTGAAAATATTAGGACTTGGGTCAGGCACACCTTAGTCCTAAAGCTGACATCTTTGCTCTTCAACACTTTAAAAAGTTCCTGTGCAGCAGATTTGCCAAATTCAATACATTGCCTGATCTCTTGACTGCTGCTTCCTTGAGTGTTAATAGTTGATCAAAGAAGAATGAAGTCCGTGATAACTTCAATCTTTTCTCCATTGATAAGAATGTTGTTTATTGGTCCAGTGGTGAGGATTTTTGTTTTCTTGATATTGAGATGTAATCCATACTGAAGG
>NW_006408919.1:1104698-1106999 GCF_000296735.1 Chrysochloris asiatica
TTCTGCATCATTCAATAATTTGCCCAGAGAATATTTCAATAACGAATGTCAAGCTTTGAATTTTTTCTTCAGTTTCCCCTACTTGAGAAATGCTGAACGTGTTCTTCCTTTTTGTTTTTCGGATTCCAAATCTTTGCACATTTTATTATAATATTTGGTTTTATCTTCTGTAGCTGATCTTTGAAAATTTCTGTTCAGCTCTTGGACCTCCTCATTTCTTCCATGTGGTTTAGCATCTCTATGCTGGAGAGCAAGTTTCAGAGACTCTTCTGATATCCATTTTGACCTTTTGCATCTTTCTTGTCTTCTTAATGACTTTTTGCTCTCTTCACATATGATCTTGATGTCATCCCACAACTCTTCTGGTCTTTGGTCTTTAGTGTTTAATGTATCAAGTCTGTTCTTCAGATGATCTCTAAATTCAGGTGGGATAAATTCAAGGTCATATTTTGGCTCTCATGGACTTGTTTTCATTTTTTTTTAGTTTCAGTTTCAATGTGCATATGAGTAATTGATGGTCTGTTCCACAGTCTGCCCCTGGCCTTGTTTTCACAGACGATATGGAGCTTTTCCATCTTCCCTTTCCACAGATGTAGTCAATTTGATTTCTATGTGTACCATCTGGGGAGGTCCATGTGTATAGTCGTCTGTTATGCTATCTAAAGAAGGTATTTGAAATGAACAAACCATTGGTTTTGCAGAATTCTATCATGCATTCTTCAGCATTATTTCTATCACCAAAGCCATATTTTCCAACTACTGGTCCTTCCTCTTTGCTCCCAACCTTTGAATTCCAATTACCAGTAATAAGCAATATATCTTGATTGCATGTTTGATCAATTTCAGATTGAAGAAGTTGATAGAATTCTACTATTTCATCGTCACTGGCTTTAGTGGTTGGTGCATAAATTTGAATAATAGTGGTATTTAACTGGGCTTCCCTGTAGGCGCATGGATATTATCCTATCACTTACAGCATAGTACCTCATGACTGACCTGGATATGCTCTTTTTGATGATGAATGCAACACCATTCCATTTCAATTTGTCATTCCCTGCATAGTAAACCATGTGGTTGTCAGATTCAAAATGGCCAATATCAGTCCATTTCAGCTCACTAATGCCTAACATATCGATGTTTATGTGTTCAATTTCATTTTTGACAACTTTCAATTTTCCAAGATTCATACTTCATACATCCATGTTCTGATTTTCAATGGATGTTTACAGCTGTTTCTTTTCATTTTGAGTTGTGCCCCTTCAGCAAAGGAAGGTTCTGTGGGTATTTCTCCCAGTAGCTTAACTCCATTTACGTCATCATGGTCAACTCTACTTTGAGAAGCAGCTCTTCCCTAATCACATTTTGAGTGCCTTCCTACATGAAAGGCTCATTTTCTGGCACTGTGTCTGACAGTGTTTCTCTGCTATTCATAAGGTTTTCAGTGACTAATGATTCAGAAGTAGTTTGTCTCTCTTTCTTACTAGTCTGTCTTCATCTGGAAGCTCATCTGAAACCTGTCCACCATGGGTGACCCTGCTGGTTATTTAAAATACTGGTGGCATAGCGATCAGAATCACAGCAACTCACAAGCCACCACAGCATGACAGACAGACGAGTGGTGACCAATCACATGATCTCTAATTTCAGGTGAGATATATTCAAGGTCATATTTTGGCTCTCATGCACTTGTTTTCATTTTTCATTTTCAGTCTGAATTTGCATATGAGCAATTGATGGTCTGCTCCACAATCTGCCCCTGGCCTTGTTTGATTGATGATACGGAGCTTTCCCACCATCTCTTTCCACAGATGAAATCAATTTGATTTCTGTGTATTCCATCTAGTCAGGCCTATGTATATAATTTCTCTTATGCTGTCTAAAGAAGATATTTGAAATGAACAAATCATTGGTTTTGCAGAATTCTGTCATCAATCACATGATTGTGTTCCTCTGCCATTAATGCATACAGATACTCTCAGCCCAAGAGCTGGTTGATTACAGGATAAAATAGACTGCACTATTTGGAGAGATCCACCATCTTCAAGGAAGACCTGGTAGTATAGTGGTTAAAACAAGCAAACAAACAAAAAAAACCTGGTTGTGAACCTCGTGGTCAGCAGCTCAAATCCTCCAGGCCCTCCATGTGAGAGAAATGAGGCTTTCCGCAACTTGCAGTTAAACAGCCTTGTGGCCCAGTATTCCGTGTTGTTGTTGGAAGAGATCAATGTTTGTGCCCATTCCAAAGAGAGGTGACCCAACGGAATGCGGAAATCATCGGACAATCTCTTTGATATCTCAAGC
>NW_006408919.1:1108803-1111069 GCF_000296735.1 Chrysochloris asiatica
AAAATAAACTTTAAGGCAAACTCCAGCATGATAGATAAAGATGGGCATTATCTCATGATTAAAGGAAAATTGAACAAGATGACATAATCATAATAAATAGCAATGCTCCCAATGAAAGAGCTCCAAAATATATAAATCAAACTCTAATAGTTTTGAAGAAAGAAATAGATGAATCTATAATAATAGTGGTTTCCTCTAAACCAATAATGATAGAGCTGAAAAGAACATTAGGAAAGCAATACCATTTACAATAGTCACCAAAGTATGAAATATCTAGGAATAAATGTAACCAGAGAAACAAAGTACCTATACAAAGAAAATTACAAAACACTACTACAAGAAACCAAAAGAAACCTACAAAAATGGAAGAACGTACCATGCTCCTGGATAAGAGACTTAACATTGCGAAAATGTCAATACTACCCAAAGCAATTTATGCATATAATGCAATTGTATTATATGTGTAATACAAGCCAGATTCCAACAACATTCTTCAAGAGCTGCAAAAAAACAATTGCAAACTTTATATGGAAAGGAAAGAAACCCAGGATAAGCAAAGCACTGCTTAAGAAAAAGAATACGGTTGGAAACATCTCATTCCCTGACTTCAAAATTTGCTACATGGCTACAGTGGTCACAACAGATTGGTACTCGTACAATGAAAGATACATAGATCAATGGAACAGAATCTAGAATCCAGAAATTAGACCATCTACATACAGCCAACTGATTTTTGACAAAACACCTAAATATATTGCATGGGGAAGTGATAGTCTCTTCAACAGATGGTGCTGGCAAAACTGGAAAAGGATATGCAAAAGATTGAAACAAGACCCTCATCTCACACCTTCTACAAAAACCAACTCAACATGGATTAAAGACCTAAATGTGAATCCCAGAATTATGAAGGCCACCAATGAAAAAATAAGGACAAATCTGAGGGCACTAATTCAGGGAATACACAGAATTCCAAACATTTTGAAAACTACATAAGCAAAAGTAGACAAAATAGAAGATTTGGATATACTAAAAACTGAAAATTTATGTCCATGAAAAGACTTCACCAGAAGAGTGAAAAGGGAACCCACAGAATGGGAAAAAAACTTTTGCAATGTCACATCAGACAAGGGACTTCTTTCTAAAATATACAGGAAACTACAACACCTCTTCAAGAAAAAGATAAATAACCCAATCAAAAACTAGGCACAAGACATGAACAGACACTTCACCAAGGAGGAGATCCATGCAACCAACAAACATATGAAGAAATGTTCATGATCACTAGACATTAGAGAGATGAAAATCAAAAGAGAGAGAGAGAGACCATCTCACACTAGCAATAACAGCAAAGATAAAAAATGTAGAGGACAACAAATGCTGGCGAGAATATGGAGAGACTGGAACTCTCCTGCATTGCTGGTGGGATTGCAAAATGATCCAACCTCTCTGGAAAGCAATATGGCACTTTCTCAGAAGGTTGGAAATAGAAATACCTTATTATCCAGTAATTCCTCTACTTGGTATTTACCCGCAAGAAACACAAGTCATAACACGAGTAAATACATGCACACCAATGTTCATAGCAACACTATTTACAATAGCAAAAAGATGGAGACAGCCAAAGAGCCCATCAACTGAAGAATGGATAAACAAACTGTGGTACATGCACACAACGGAATATTATGCTACCCTGAAGAATAACAAGGAAGCTGCTGGCCACTGCATAACATGGATAAACCTTGAGGACATTATGCTGAGTGAAATTAGTCAGTCACAAAAGGAGAAATACTGCATAGGACCACTACTGTTAAAGACTAAGAAAAAGAACCCATACTAAAGGGGGTTGAATTCTTTGCTGATTACTGGGATGTCGGGGGTGGGGTGAGGGGAGGGAGGGAAGGTGGAGCACAGGGCAGAGAACAGACACAGGATATTTTGGGTGTTGGGGGATGTCAATATACAAGAAGAGGGAGAAGAATGAAAGAACAAAGCAGATGGGAGAACAATTAGGCAGGTTTGCATGGGCTAAGTAGGACAGAGGTAAATAATGATGTATGCACAACCTTGGAACAACAGAGCTCTGGTATACAGGGATTGAGACATGGTTGGAATGGGCAAAAAGGAGGAAATAATGTTAAGATGCTTGGCTGTCTTTTGAATCTTGGTTTTCCTTGCATTACACTTGAGGGGGAGAGAAAGAAATAGTCAGAAACATCACCATAGAAAGCTTGTAAGTCTGTTTTTTGCCTATAACTGATTGGAATAC
>NW_006408919.1:1111224-1120193 GCF_000296735.1 Chrysochloris asiatica
CATAGGTGGGATCCTAAACAACATCCAAAATCTTCAGAGGTGGTAAGTTTCCACTTGAAAGGACAAGCAGACCAGCCTGGAGCAGCAAGAAGAACAGAAGATACTTCTTGAAAGAAAGACCAACAGGAAAAATACAAAACAATATAGGCAGACCGACTGATTACTACAAGAACAAGCAAGTTGCTTGCCTAGGAAACATCAAGGCAAGTGGGTGGGTCTCCTCAGAACAAACCCCCTTCCAAGACTAAGACTCAATGAGAACACATACTCTGATTGATGACCATGTTGATCACCGATAAGGGGAAGTGAAGGGAAAACATCAAAGAAGTTGCAAGCTAAGCTCTACAATGTTCAATAGACTCCTGTGAACCTAGGTGGAGACCTGATTGGCCAGCATGTTGCAAGACCTGGGAACTCTTCAGCCCAGAGTCAGTGACATAGCCACGGATGACTAGAGTGAAGAGTGAAGCATCCACCTGATAAGAAGAGAGGACATATGACAAGAACACCCACTTGACCTGGCTTCAATGACTGGATGATTAGAGCTCAACTAGAAGAAAAAAGAAGGAGAAATAAAAGAGTAATCTGATACAATTTGAAGAAATTGACCTATACCTATGGATGCAGCAGCTCAAAAGAAGGAATAAATCTTTACAGTGAGGATCATTCCCACCCCCTCCATACACAGAGTAGACAGGAATGGGCAACTTGGACATTGGCTACCCAAAGAGTGGGGGGGAAGGGGGACTGCAAAGGCAAGAAGTGACTGGCTTACATGCTTTCAAGAGGGAACATAGATCCAGAGGGCCTGGAGGAAGGTAGAATCTCCATGAGTAGTATCCAATCTTTATAGGCGGGGCTGATGAAAGGAAATGCAGATAGGTCTCTTGTGATACAAAAGTGAATAATTATTATCAGGACTGATTGTGAGGGTTGGAAATGTAAAAGTAGATGTTTTGTTGCAAGGATGGGAGTGATTAACTTTGCAGTCTAGGAGCGGAGGTCCGTGGGACCATCAAAGGAGAAGAGAGGAAAGTAGGACCCTACCAAGAGAAGCAGTGACACCAGACATGGAGGCAGAGACGATGACGTGGAAAGAAAGAGCAGCTGGGGACTTTAGACCCAGAAAGAGAGCGGACCGGGGGACAGGCTTGCAGTGTATACACTTTGGTTGGTTGATGATGCATGGAGGGGATTGTAACCATGGCAGTGAAACGACATTTGATAGGATGAATGTAACACTAATATTCACCCACGTAAACTATCACATAATTCACAGAAAAATATAAAAAGAAGATGGAATGAATACATAGAGTCACAAAAGGAAATGATTGGGGTTCAACCATTTCAAGAAGCAGTGTATGATCAACAGCCAATGACACTGAAGGATGAAGTCCAAGATGCATTGAAGGAATTGCAAAAGAACAACGCATTGGGAATTGATGGAATAAAAATTGAAATCTTTCAAGAAATTTAGGCAGCATAGAAGGCACTTACTCATCTAGGCCAAGAAATTTGGAAGACAAATATCTGGGCAACGAATTGGAAGAGCTCTGTATATGTGCCCATTCCAAAGGAGGTGACCCAACTGAATGAAGAAATAATTGTATAATATCTTTGACATCCCATGCCAGTAAGCCTTTACTAAAGGTAATACAGAAATGACTGCAAGCATACATTGACAGAAAACTTCCAGAGGTTGAAGCTGGATTCAGAAGAGGATGTGGAATGAGGGATATCATTGCTGATGTCCAAAGGATCTTGGCTGAAAACAGAGGAGACAAGAAATATGTTTGCCTGTGCTTTATTGACTATGCAAAGGATTTCGATTGTGTGGAAGCTATGGACAACAATTGCGAAGTATGAATATCCTGGAACACTTAATTATGCTCATGAGAAATCTGTACCTGGACCAAGAGGCAGTTGTTCAAACAGAAAATGAGAACACTGAATGGTTTAAAATTAAGAGAGGTGTGCAACAATGTTGTGTTATTTTACCATTCTTATTCAACTTGTACGCTGAACAAATAATCAGATTATATGAAGAAAATCATGGCATCAGGATTGGAGGAAGACTCATTAACAACCTGTGATATGTAGATGAATCAACCTTGCTTGCTGAAAGTGAAGAGGACTTAAAATACTTACTGATGAAGATCAAAGGCCACAGCCTTAGATATGGATTGCATCTCAATATAAAGAAAACAAAATCCTTACCGCTGAACCAATAAACAACTTTCTTATCACTGGAGAAAAGATTGAAGTTGTCAAGGACTTCATTCTTCTTGGATCAACCATCAACACTCATGGAAGCAGCAGTCATGAATTCAAACAACGTACTGCATTAAGCAAATCTGCTGTGCAAGACCTTTTTAAAATGTTTGGTAAGGTGGAGGGTCAGAGGGAAAGAGGAAGACCCCCAACGAGATGGATTGGACAAGTGGCAGCATTGATGGACTCAAGTGTGGCAAAAATAGTGAGGTTGGCCCAGGATCGGGCAGTGTTTCATTCTTTTGTGCATAAGGTCGCTTGGGTTCATGACTTGATGGCACCTAACAACAACAACAAACAGGTTTTCACTATTCGTCTGTCAGTTTGTCATACTGTGGTGGCTTATGAGATGCTCTGATTCTGAAAGTATGCCACCAGTATTTTAAATACCAGCAGGGTCACCAATGGTGGACAGGTTTCAGATGAGTTTCCAGACAAAGACAGACTAGGAAGAAGGAATGACGAACTACTTCTGAATTTTTAGTCACTGAAAACCTTATGAGTAGCAGAGAAACACTGTCAGATATAGTGCCATAAATGAGCCCCTCAAGTTGGAAGGCACTCAAAATGCCACTAGGGAAGAGCTGCCTCCTCAAAGTAGAGTTGACCGTGATGATGCAAATGGAGTAAAGCCTGTGGGGGAAAAACCCGAAGGACCTTCATTTGCTGATTGAGAACAACTCAAAATGAAGAGAAACACCTGTAAACATCTATTGAAAATCAGAACATGGAATGTAAGAAGTACGAATATGGGAAAATTGGAAGTTGCCAAAAATGAAATGGAATGCAAAAACATCAATATCTTAGGCATTAGTGAGCTGAAATCGACTGGTATTGGCCATTTTGAATCTGATGACCACATGGTTTACTATGTTGGAAATGACAAATTGAAGAGGAATGGTGTTGCATTCATTGTCAAAAAGAACATATCCAGATCAGACATGAGGTACAACACTGTCTGTGATAGGATAATATCCATGTACCTACAGAGAAGCCCAGGTAATACTAATATTATTCAAATGTATGCATCAACCACTAAAGCAAGTGAGGATGAAATAAAAGAATTCTATCAACTTCTTCAATCTGAAATTGATCAAACATTCAATAAAGATGGATTGAGCATTACTGGTGATTGAAATGCAAAGGTTGAGAGCAAAGAGGAAGGATCAGTAGTTGGAAAATATGGCCTTGGTGACTGAAATTATGCTGGAGATCGCATGATAGAATTCTGCATAATCAATGATTTCTTCATTTCAAATACCTTCTTTAGACAGTATTAGAGATGACTATACATATAGACCACACCAGATGGAATACATAGAAATCAAACTGACTACATCTGTGGAAAGAGACAATGGAAAAGCTCCCTATCATCAGTCAAAATAAAGCCAGGGGCAGACTGTGGAACAGACCATCAATTACTGATATGGAAATTCAAACTGAAGCTGAAGATAATGAAAACAAGGCCATGAGAGCCAAAATATGACCTTGACTATATCCCACCAAATTTTAAAGATCATCTGAAGAACAGATTTGATACATTAAACACTAAAGACAGAACACCAAAAGAGTGGTGGGATGATATCAAGAATGTCATACATGAAGGAAGCAAAAAGTCATTGAGAAGACAAGAAAGAAGGAAAAGGTCAAAATGGTTATCAGAAGAGACACTGAAACTTGCTCTCCAGCATAGAGATGCTAAAGCAAATGGAAGAAATGAGGAGGTCCAAGAGCTGAACAGAAAATTTCAAAGATTAGCTCGAGAAGATAAAGTCAAATATTACAACAAAATGTACAAAGATCTGGAATCAGATAACCAAAAAGGAAGAACACGCTCAGCATTTCTCAAGCTGGGGGAACTGAAGAAAAAATTCAAGCCTCGACTTTTGTTATTGCAGGAATCTCTGGGAAAATTAGTGACTGATGCAGAAAGCACCAAAAGAAGATGGAAGGAATACACAGAGTCACTGTACCAAAAGACAATGATTAATATTCAACCATTTCAAGAGGCAGCATATGATCAAGAGCCAATAATGCTGAAGGAGGAAGTCCAAGGGGCATTGAAGGAATTGGCAAAGAACAAGGCACTAGGAATTGATGGAATAAAAATTGCAGTCTTTCAAGAAAGTGAGGTGGCACAGGACGGACTCACCCATCTCTGTCAAGAAAATTGTAAGATGACTATCTGGCTGACTGATTGGAAGAGATGTGTATGTCTGCCCATTCTAAAGAGAGGTGACCCAACAGAATGCAGAAATCATCAGACAATCTCTTTGATATCCCATGCCAGTAAAGTTTTTCTAAAGGTAATACAGAAATGACTGCAAGCATACTATGACAGAGAACTTTTAGAGGTTCAACCCAGATTCAGAGGAGGCCATGGAATGAGGGATATCATTGATGATGTGCATATTCCCATCCATCCCCCACCCCCTAAAAAACAAAACAAAACAAAACAAAAAAACCCACAGAGGGAATAGAAGCAAATACTGTTGAATGAAGAACTATGCAGGGGATTGTTATCAAAGCAAAGAAACAAAATGATATCCCCTATGTAAACTATCACTCATCTCACATTAAAAACTTTAAAAATAATAATAATTCATTAATAATTCTGTGGACCACAGTTGTACTCTGACACTCATGAGGTTGCCCTGATTCAGAGTTAGCTCACTGGTAGCTTTGTTTGCAGAAGAAGAATGCATGTTGTGGAGCAATAACAATTGTCATCTATTATAACTATATATATTCTCCTCCCAGTAATGCCGAATTATCACTCTTTTGTGATGGAAGGAAATAGTGTCAACAACAACAAAAAAAGAAGAAGAAGAAGAAGAAGAAGAAGAAGAAGAAGAAAATGCCTGAGTATGGAGTCCATGATTAAAAACTATTACAATATTCTCTCTGGTGTCAAAGCCTAGGCTTTTCCAAAATAAGGTCTTTGATCTGGCTTGTAGAAGGTCCAGAGAATTCCAGATGGCAGAGATAAAAAGGAAAAAAAAAATGTGAAATGACCAAGTCATTTGCTACGCCCTGCATCTGATATTCATAGCCTTCATGTCAACTAGAAGAGCCAGTATCCCTTGCAAATGTAAGAGCAAGAAGAAAGCATGCTTGGGGTTTCCTCTGAGACTCACAAACATTCTGCTAAAGGGAAAGTGATCCAGAGTAACATTTGTTTAAATTAAAAATAACAATAAAAGAAAAAAATTGACATCTATTTTTGGCCAAAAGTTTGAACATTAAACACATTTTAAATTTGGCTTTGATAAAAAATGTATGTTGTTTTGGATAGCTATATTTAAGCAACTTTTGCAAGCCTCAGAGGGAACTAAATATGTTTTAATTGCTTCCTCATTTTTACATACCGCATTATATTGAACCACAGCAGTATCTGTCACCAAATTACCAGCATTATGACAACACTGTATATTTAATGCATGGAACAACCTCCAAATACCTGAAAATGTTTCCAAGTATTTGAGAAACCTATTGAGCTTTTTGAAAAATGTATTTAATTTGTAAGTAGGTCTGAGTGGATGGGACACACCCTCAATATTTTGAGGGATTTTTTTTTTTTTTCAAAGTATGAAATCTTCCTCTGACTTTTCCCCCAAATAGGCATACTCATGAGAAGGGCAGTTGTGCATCTTCTTATCAAGGACACTTTATTCTCCTGACCTTTTAAAATACCAAACCTTACATCAGAGATTAAAACAATGAAATATGTGGGGAAGAGAAATCACCATTTGTGGAGTACCAACCCTGTACAAGGCCATTTCCACTCTGAAATCTCAGTGATCTAAATCTCAGGTCTCAGAGGTAGGTAGTACTGCCTACACCTCCCAAGTTAGAGGGGAGGAAACTGGATCCGAAAAGTATTTTGTTTAAGACTGCATAATAACTTAGTGGTAGAATTGGGTTTATACCTAAGGGTGTAAGGTTCTACAGTTCTTAACCTTTCAAAACATTACTATGTATTGTTGTTACAAGATCTGAAGGTTTGGGTTCTCTAACACTTCCCCACAAAAAATAACCAATGTTGTTTCTGATGTAAGGTACTGTGTAGTCTATTCCAACTCGTGGTGAACCCATGGGACAAAGTAGAACAACCTCATAGGGGTTTTTAGAATGTATTCTTTACAGGCAATACGATGAGCTGACAGCTAAATGGTAGACTGCAAAGAAGCTAAAGCAGCTGGAAGAACTGAGGAAGTAAAAGAACTGAGCGGACAAAGTAAAGTATTATAATGAATTGTGCAATGACCTAGAGTGAGAAAACCAAAAGAGAACATGCTCAGCATTTTTCAAGCTGAGAGGGAATAAGGAGGATCGTAGGAGAATTGATGCCTTTGAGTTGTGGTGTTGGAGGAGAATACTGAAAGTGCCATGGACTGCCAAAAGAACCAATAGATCTGTTTTGGAAGAAGTGCAGCCAGAGTGCTCCTTGGAGGCCAGGATGGCTAAGCTTCATCTCTCCTACTTTGGACATATTGTCCGGAGGAAACAGTCACTAGAGAAGGATGTCATGCTGGGTAGGGTGGAGGGTCAGAGAAAAAGAGGAAGACCTCCAACGAGATGGATCAGCCAGGTGGCATCACTGATGGACTCAAGTGCGGCAGCGGTAGTGAGGTTGGCCCAGGATCGGACATTGTTTCGTTCTGCTGTGCATGGGGTCGCTATGAGTCGGTTCCAACTCTATGGCACCTGACAACAACAACAACAATGAGTCCTTCTCCAATCCTGATACCACATTCTTTTCATATAATCCAGCTTCTCAGATCATTTGCTCATCATACAGTTGGAATAAATATAATGAATGGATAGACCTCTCTGCTGCATACCTTTCCTGAATTTAAACCATTCAGTATCCCCTTGTTATGTTCTAACCACTGTCTCTTGGTCTTTTTACAGGTTTCTCATGATCACAATTTAGTGTTCTGGAACACCCATCATTTGCAATGTTAGACATAGTTTGTCATGATCCATGTATTCCAAAAGCTTTGTATACTCAATAAAGTACAAGTAAACACCTTTTAAGTATTTTCTGTTTCAGCCAAGATCCATCTGATATTAGTAATGATCTCCCTCTTTCCAATCCTCATCTGAATCTGGCTTGAATTTCTGGCTGTTGTTGTTCAGTACTGTCCAGTCTGTTATGACTCATAGCAACCATGTATAGGGTTCCTAAGGAGTGGATGATGAGTTTGAACCACCAGCCTAGTGGTTCAAACCTACCTTGTGATCCAATGCTTATCCTACAGCATCACACTAAGACTCAGAATTTCTAGCAGTTCCTATTAATGTACTTTTGTAATTGATTCAATTTATTTAGCAAAATTTTACTTGCATGTTAATCAATGATAATGTTCAATTATTTCCATATTCTAATACAGTCACCTCTCTTCGGAATGAACCCAAATATACATCTGTTCCAATCAGTTGGCCAGATAACTGTCTTTAAAATTTCTTGGCAGAGAGACGTGAACGCCTCCAGTGCTGGATCAGTTTGTTGAAACAATTCAGTTTGTATTCCATGAATTCTGGAAGGTTTGTTTTTCATCAGTGCCTTCAGTGCAGCTTGGACTTCTTCTTTTGGCACAGCTGATTCTTGATCATATACTACTCTTGAAATGCTTGAGCATCAAACATTTCTTTTTGATACAACGACTCTGATTCCTTCTATCTTCTTTTGATGATTTATGCATTATTCAATATTATTTCTGTTATTCTTCATGAATATAAATGGATACACCATCTGAATTAGGTGTCCTAATTCAGTTGAAGGGGGAAAGATTAGAACAGGCTTCATAAAGGAGATGACTGTGAACATGTCTTTAATAAATGAGAAGGAATTGACCACACACACACATATGATTTTTTAAAAAGAGGGTATGGGGGATTCGAGGAAAATATAGTGTATTTTGTTTTGACTGTAGCATTCATTGGATAGAATTGCATCAAACACAGACATAATAGAATATACTGCCTTCAAGTAGCCTGGTAGTGTAGTGGATTACACATTGGACTTGTAAATGCATAGTCAGTAGTTTGAATCCACCTGCTTTTCCATGAGAGAAATATGAGATTTTCTTCTCCCATAGAGAAGAAAAACTATACAGGGTCACTATAAGTCAGAACTAAATCAATGGCACAAACATTGTCTTCTAAATGCAGACAGAATATACTACCTCAAGATTTCCAAAGTCTTTGTATCTTACAAGTTCTGTGTGTGTGTTTTTTTATTTCTACCTATTCTTTTTTGTTCCAAGTAGATATATCTGCTTATTGTCACCCAATTTCACCTTCCCTGATATTTTGGTTTTCTCTTTGCAACTAGTCTATATACAGAATAAAACTGATCATATATCAGATGCCTGAGCCTTTACAGCAGGACCCCACCTTTCCTTTATAAATAATAGTTCTATCCAATGATAATACAGAAACAGATACAATCATACATTGACAGAGAACTTACAGAGGTTCAAGCTGGATTCAGAAGAGACCGTGGAATGACAGATATCATTGTTGATATCCGATGGATCCTGGCTGAAAGCAGAGACTACCAGAAGGATGTTTACCTATGATTTATTGACTACGCAAAGGCTTTTGATTGTGTGGATCATGACAAGCTATGGACAACATTGAGAAGTTTGAGCATTCCAGAACACTTAATTGCACTTCTGAGAAATCTGTAC
>NW_006408919.1:1120864-1123094 GCF_000296735.1 Chrysochloris asiatica
AACCAATAGATCTGTTTCGGAAGAAGTGCAGCCAGAGTGCTCTTTGGAGGCCAGGATGGAGCATTCTGCCTGCACTTCATATTTCGCAATGTTGTCCATAACTTGTCATAATCCACACAATGGAAACTCTTTGCATAGTCAATGAAGCATGGGTAAACATCCTTCTGGTATTCTCTGCCTTCAGCCAAGATCATCTAACATCAGCAATGATACTTCTCATTCCACATCCTCTTCTGAGTCTGGCTTGAATCTCTGAAAGTTCTCTGTCAATGTAAAGTTGCATTAGTTTTTGTGTTATCTTTAGTAAAACATTATTCATATAAGATATCAATGATATTGCCAGATGATTTCTGTATTCCGTTGGGTCACCTCCATTTGAAAAGGGCACAAATACAGATCTCTTCCAGTCAGCTGACCAGATAGCTGTCCTCCAAATTATTTGGCAGCGATAAGTGAGTGCTTCCAGTGCCACCTCACTTTCTTGAAAGATTTCAATTTGTATTCCATCTATTCTTGGTGTCTTGTACATTGCCAATGCTTTCAATGTACCTTAGATTTCTTCCTTCAGGATCATTGGCTCTTGATTATGTCATGGTGGTGGTTATGTGCAGTGGAGTCGGTTCCAACTCATAGCGGTCCTGTACAGGGTTTCCGAGGCTGTAAATCTTTACAGGAGCAGAAAGCCTCCTCTTTCTCCCGCGGAACAACTGGTAATTTTGAACTGCTGACATTGTGGTTCACAGTCCTATTCGTAACCACTACGCTACCAGAGTTCCTTCTTGATTATGTACTATCTCCTAAAATGGTTGATCATCGATCATTTCTTTTTGGTATAGTGACTCTGTGTATTCCTTCCATCTTCCTTTGATGCTTTCCACATCATTCAACATTTTGTCCATAGAATCCTTCAATACCACAAGTTGAGGTTTTAATATTTTCTTCAGCTCCCTCAGCTTGATAAATTCTGAGCATGTTCTTCCCTCTTGGTTTCCTAACTACAGGTCTTTGCACATTTTTTCATAATATTTAACTTTGTCTTCTCAAGCTGATCTTTGAAATTTTCTGTTCAGCTCTTGGACCTCCTCTCTTCTTCCATTTGCTGTATCATCTCTACGTTGGAGAACAAACTTTAGAGTCTCTTCTGACTTTCATTTTTGTCTTTTCCTCCTTTCTTGTCTTCTTAATGATTTTTGCTTTCTTCATGTATGATGTTCTTGATGTCATTCCACAACTCTTCTGATCTTCAGTCTTTAGTGTCCAAAGCATCGAATCTGTTCTTCAGATGATCTCCTAATTCAAGTGGGATATATACATGATAATATTTTGGCTCTTGTGGACTTGTTTTCATTTTCTTTAGCTTCATCCTGATTTTGCATATGAGCAATTGATGGTCTTGTTTTGACTGATGATATGGAGTTTTTCCAGTTTCTCCACAGATGTTATCTATTTGATTTCTGTGTATTCTAGCTGGTGAGGTCCATGTGTATAGCCATCTTTTATGTTGTTAAAAAATAAAGGTATTCACAATGAAAAAGTTATTGGTCTTGCAAAATTCTATCCTGCGATCTCCAGCATCATTTCTATCACCAAGACCATATTTTCAACTACTAATCCTTCCTCTGTTTCCAAACTTTCCATTCTAATTTCCAGTAATTACCAATATACCTTGATTCCATGTTCGACCAATTTCAGACTGAAGAAGGTGGTAGAATTCTTCAATTTCATCATTACTTGCTTGAGTTGTTGATGTGTAAATTTGAATAACAGTAGTAATAACTGGTCTTCCTTGTAGGCATATGGATATTATCCTATAACATACAGCACTGCATTTCATGACTGATCTTATATGTTCTTTTTAATGATGAATACAATGCCATTCCTCTTCAATTTATCATTCCCAGCAGAGTAACCCATGTGATTGTGATTGCCAGAATCAAAATGGCCAATATCAGTGCATTTCAACTTACTAATGCCTAGGATATCGATGTTTATGTATTCCATTTTTTTTTTTTTTTTTTGAAGCTAAGTTTCAGATTTTATTAAGCTAACTTCTCCAGATTCTGAGCCTCCATTCTTTTTTTTTTTAAGTTTTAAGTGACAGTTTATATGGGAGAACATTAGTTTTACATTCATCTTATCGTATATTGTTTCATTGCCATGGTTACAATCCCCTCCACACATCACCAATCAACGAAAGGGTACATCCTATAAGCCTGTTTCTCCCTCCCTC
>NW_006408919.1:1123899-1134232 GCF_000296735.1 Chrysochloris asiatica
TCTATTGACCATTGTAGGGCTTAGCTCGTAGCCTTATAGCTGTTTTTCCCTCACTTCCCCTTGTTGGTGGTGAATGTGGTCACCCATCAGAGCTTGTATTCCCATTAAGTCTTAGTCTTGGAAGGGGGTTTACTCTAAGGGGACCCGACCCCTTGCTTTGATGTCTCCTGGACGGGCAACTTGCTTGTTTTTGTAGTCATTGGTCAGTCTGCCTCTATTGTTTTGTGTTTTTCCTGTCAGTCTTTCTTTCAAGAGGTATCTTCTGTTCTTCTAGCTGTTCCAGGTTGGTCTGCCCTTCCTCTCAGGGGGAAATTTCCCATCTCTGAAGATTCTGGATGCTGTTCAGGATTCCACCTACAGTCTTATGTAATGCAGAGGCTCCACAGGCAGCCTCCTTCCCTGGGCATGCTGTATCCCCATTTTAGTTATTCCAATCAGTTATAGGCAGAAGACAGACTTACAAGCTTTCTATGGTGATATTTCTGCCTTTTTCTTTCTCTCCCCTTCCGGTGTCTATTTTATAATGTAATGCAAGGAATGTCAAGATTCAGTAGACAGCCAAGCATCTTAACATTATTTTCCCCCATTTCCCTATTCCAACCATGTCTCAATCTGTGTACCCTCTCGCCCTGTTGTTCTAAGGTTGTGTATACACTATTATTTACCTCGGTCCCACTTAGCTCACGTAAATCTGCATATTTGTTCTCCCCTCTGCTTTGTTCTTCCATCCCCCTCTCCCTTTTTGTGTATTGCCCCCCTCCCCAGCACCCTACCTAACCTGTGTCTATTCCCTGCCCTGTGCTCCACCTTTCCGTCCCCCCCTCATGCCACTCCCTACCTCCCAGCAATCAGCAAAGAATCCCCCCACCCCCCTTAAGTATGGGTTCTTTTTCTTAGTCTTTAACAATAGTGGTCCTATGCAGTATTAGTCTTTTTGTGACTGCCTAATTTCACTCATCCTAATGCCCTTAAGGTTCATCCATGTTAACTGGTGGTTTGCAGCTTCCTTGTTATTCTTCAAGGTAGCATAATATTCCATTGTGTGTATGTACCACAGTTTGTTTATCCATTCTTCAGCTGATGGGCTCTTTGGCTGTCTCCATCTCTTTGCTATTGTAAATAGTACTGCTATGAACATTGATGTGTATCTTCTCCTGTTGTGGCTCATTTTTCTTGTGGGTAAATACCAAGTAGAGAAATTGCTGGATCAGATGGTACTTCTATTTTCAACCTTCTGAGGAAGCGCCATATTGCTTTCCAGAAAGGTTGGGCCATTTTCAGTCCCACCAGCAGTGCAGGAGTGTCCCAGTCTCTAAACATCCCTACCAGCATTTATTGTTCTGTACTTTTTTTTATTTTTGCTGTTATTGCTGGTGTGAAATGATATCTCATTGTTGTTTTGATTTGCATCTCTCTAATGGATAGTGATCGTGAACATTTCTTCATATATTTGTTGGCTGCCCTGATCTCCTCCCTGGTGAAGTGTCTGTTCATATCCTGTGCCCATTTCTTAGTTGAGTTATTTGTCTTATTTTTGTAGATGTGAATTATTTTCCTATACATTTTAGAAATGAGTCCCTTATCTGATATGTCATTGCAAAAGATTTTTTCCCAGTCTGTGGGTTCCCTTTTTACTCTTTTAGTGAGGTCTTTTGATGCACACAAGTTTTTAATTTTTAGTATGTCCCACTCATCTATTTTGTCTATTTTTGTCTGTGTGCTTTTCAAAATGTGTGGTAGTCTATATATGCCCTGAATTAGCGCCCTCACATTTATCCCTATTTTTTCATTGATGATCTTCACAATTTTGGGATTCACATTTAGATCTTTAATCCATGTTGAGTTCATTTTTGTATAGGGCATGAGGCAAAGGTCTTGTTTCAGTCTTTTACATATCGTTTTCCAGTTCTGCCAGCACCATTTGTTAAAGAGACTGTCACTTCCCCATGCAATGTGCCTAAGCATTTTGTTGAAAATCATTTGGCTGTAAGTAGTTAGGTTAATATCTGGATTCTTGATTCTATTCCATTGATCAATGTATCTTTCATTGTACCAATACCAGGCTGTTTTTTTTTTTGTTTGTTTGTTTGTTTTTTACCACTGTAGCCATGTAGTAAAGTTTGAAATTTGGGAGTGAGAGACCTCCAACCTTGTTCTTCCCTTTAAGCAGTGCTTTGCTTATGCTGGGTCTCTTTCCTTTCCATATAAAATTAGTAATTGTCCTTTCCATCTCTTTGACGAATGTTGTTGGAATCTGTATTGGGATTGCATTATATATGTAAATTGCTCTGGGTAGTATTGACATTTTCACGATGTTGAGTCTTCCTATCCAGGAACATGGTATGTTCTTCCACTTCTGTAGGTCTCTTTTGGTTTCTTATAGTAGTGCTTTGTAATTTTCTTTGTATGAGTCCTTTGTTTCTCTGGTTATGTTTATTCCTAAATATTTCATCCTTTGTGTAGCTATTGTAAATAGTATTGCTTTCCTAATATCCTTTCATCGCTATTGCTGTTGCTATAGAGAAATCCAATTGATTTTTGTATGTTGATCTAATACTCTGCCACTTTGCTGAATCTTTCGATGAGGTCTAATAGTTTTTTTTTACTGAATCTTTGGGGTTTTCTATCATATCGTCTGCAAATAAAGAGAGTTTTACTTCCTCTTTGCCAACTCGGATGCCTTTACTTTCTTTATCATGCCATATAGCTTTGGATAAAACTTCCAGCACATTGTTGAATAGGAGCAGTGACAAAGGACATCCTTGTGTGGTTCCTGTTCTCAGGGGGAAGGTTTCTCTCCATAGAGCGTGATGTAGGCTCTTGGTTTTGTATATATGCTCTTGATTATGTTGAGGAATTTTCCTTCAATTCCTACATTGTTGAGTGTTTATCAGGAATGAATGTTGGATTTTGTCAAATGCCTTTTCTGCATCAATCAATATGATCATGTGGTTCTTTTCCTTTTTCTTATTTATATGATGGATTACACTGATTGCTTTCCTAATGTTGAACCATTCTTTCATCCCTTTTATGAAACCCACTTGGTCATAATGTATTATTTTTTTGATGTTAGAGAAATTTTCTTCCAGCAGTTCTTCAACTATTTCCTCTGTGGACTTGTGTGATTCTTCTTGTTCTAGAATGCTGATAATTCTTAAGTTATTCCTCTTCATGTTGTCCAACATGAATCAGACCTACTTCAGATTTTTTTTCAACCTTTTTTGTGTTTGTTCTTCTATCTTTTTGGTATTGAGAGATTTGTCTTCCAGCTCATTGGTTCTGCCTTCCATCTCATCTATTCTACTACTATGCCCTTTCAGAGCATTGTATATTTCTGATATTCTGTTATTGATCATTTGGACCTCTTTCTGTAGGTTTTGAATTGTTTCCAATGCTGTATCTATCTTATTTGATTGTTCCTTTACCACTTTCCTGGCTTCTTTCTTATTTTTCTCAACTCCATTATAACATATTTTTAAACATTTTATAATCATTTTTCTGAATTCCTTCTCAGGCATTTCCAAGGCCTGCCCTCCTTCCCTAATGGAGTCCAGGTTTACTTCTAGGTCATTTGTCTCAGACATTGTATCTTGTTTCTGGACATGTGCTGATATGGTCATTTGCTTTTGCTTCTTGGACATGTTTACTGTTTATCTGGGGCCTTAATACTTAATTGAGTATGTGTTTTGGTATTTTTGGTGCTTTCTGATTGCTTCCAGGGGGATGTGATAAGGATGTGGGCTTCCCTTTCACTGTTCTTATTGCTTAACTCAGAGTAACTTTCACAGGTGTTGTCTGTTTTCTTGGTATATGGCAGTTAGTATTCATTCTTGCCTGAGTCTTGGTGTTTTAAAAACTGTGATTGTAGCATATAACAGCACCAGCAAAAACAAAACAAAGAAAACAAACAAAAAACAGCAACAACAAAAACTAGACTGAATACTGTAGTCTATAATCATGGAAAAGGGAGAAGAGGGAGAGAAGGAAAAAAAAAAGTCTCTAGCCTGATATGAGTATGACTTTAATGTCCTGTCTTCAGCTTCTTGCTTTCAAAGCTATACTTCAGGCTTTAATTTAGTTTTTGGCTTGTTTTGTTTTTAAACTCTCTTTCCCTCTACAGCCCTTTCCCATATTAAAAACAAAAACAAAAAATAAACAAGCAAAAAACGTTCAGGGCCTGCTCTTAGGCTGAGTATCTGTGTGCATGCGTGGCAAAAGAATCCACCAGTGGTGAGGGTGGGGGGTGTCCACTCACTCAGGTTCCTCCTCGAGTCAACAGAATGGAGGTGAGCAAACAGTGGATGTGCCATTAACCAGAAACCAAAAAAAAAAAGAACAAAGTAAAACTGAAAAAGTGTATTGTCCACCTTTGCTCCAAGGTTCCCACGGCATTTTTCCATGGTGTTTCTGCTCCCCACTTGGTCTTGCCATTTGGTCTCACCCAAGATGTCAGCTCTGGACCTCTGAGCCCAGTCCAGCAGATTCAAAAGCATGCCATTTTTTACTTCAGCTTCCAGTTCCACAATCTATAAGCTTTCAAACCTTCAAAATATTCCTATTTCTGTGATTCCAAGTTTTGGACCTCTGCCCTGGATCTGCTTTGCCTGGTATTCTGTGGTATTGCTGATGGCGAACTTCACTGAACCTCCACCCTAGCCACCTTTAAGCCCTGCCTCCTCCCTTAAATAACTTTTAAAACTTAAGCCAAAATTATACCCTAAAACCCTCCTTAAACTAATTATGATTTATCTTCATTATTAAATAATATCTTCCTTCAAGCAGCACTGCACTTTTAAAAATAATAATACATATGGGATCAAATTGTCAACAGTAACTCAAAAGGTTAGATAGGAAGCTTAGAGGGTAGTTAGCTTATTTTTGTTAATAGTGGAGGAACGATTCTCAAAAGACATCAGAATGCTAAAACCACTTGAATATAAGCAATGTACCAATTTGTACATGTAGAAACTATTGAAGTAGAGTATGTTCTGCTATATATTTTTTTAACAATAACACAAAAATGAATTAGCTTTAAAAGAGCATATCTTTTAGAATTTATTTATTTATTTATTTTTAACAAGACTTAGTTCACCAGGTAGAAGAGGGGCCAAAGACATTCAGACAGGGGGAAAAAATTTCAAATCAAGAGATGTCAAAGGCCACACAAGTCCAGTACATATTCTCTCTGTCTAAATTGATTTTACTTTTGTTTTATACGTGCATCAGGAGTGAATTACCCAATAAGCAAGGTGGGCATGGGTTTACATGTACTTACTTACTAACCTGTAGTGTCTAATTTTACTAGTGAGTTAATCCATGTAAATCTAGGCTTGCCTTGACTAATGGGTAGAAATTAATAAGAAACTGTTCACTATAGACTAGTATGTACACACAAATAAATCTGTGCTAATCTTGTTTACTAGGTACTCTGTTCTTGTCAGGGATTGTAAATCTGAAAAGAGGCCTTATAAACCTGGAAAAAGGCATAGATTAGATACTCAATAGCTGTTTCCTGAATGAATAAACAAATGAATGAATTTATGGTTGAGACATATGTTGAGCACACAACTATGCCAGACAAAACACTAGCCACTAAAGTCACAGAGATGAAAAAGGCCCAATCATGAATCAGAAATGTTGCTGTTATGGTTAGCTATTGTCAAGTCAGCCTGTAACTCATGAAGACCCCGTGCACAATGAACAAAATGTTGCCTAGCACTGCATCATCCCCATAATTGTTTGCTGATTTGAATACTATGATCCATAGAGTTTCATTGACTGATTTTTGGAAGTAGATCACTAGGTCTTTCTTCTTAGTCTATCTTAGTTTTTAAGCTCTCCTGAAATCTGTTCAGCAACACATTAAGTTTCCAGTGGCAGGTGCCTATAGATTGTATTGACTGAGTGTCAAACTTGGGTCCTCCCAAGTATGGAAAGCAAGGATTATAACTCTGAACTACCAGTCCATCAAAAGAGACATGTGACACTGTAGGATCAGCACTGGACTGTGTTGGCAGTTCAAACTCACCAGCTGCTCACAAAAAACCCTATGAGACAGAAGCAACTCAGCAGCACTTGACAGCAACAATGTCAAAGATATACACTAAAAACTACCTTCAATAAAACACTGTGAGCACAACGACACAGAGAGACTCAGGGTGAGATGAAAACCTATAGAATAGCTCACCCAACTGAGCTTGATGTCCGAAAAAACAACTTCCCTTTTCAGAACACTTGCCCTTTTTGAATATTTTCAGAATCATGTTTTGGGGAAATCTGCCTAGAGATTGGAAAATACAAGATAAGATGCAAGCTGTTGAGCAGCATATAGAAAGGATTCAAGAAACTTAAGTGGGGCAGGAGGATATAAGCCCATGCTTCCATAAATAGGAAATAATGAGAAAAGCAGAACTCTTCAAACAACTGCTCTAAAGCTATCCATACAGTGAGAAATATTCAAGAAAAGATATTTTTTGAAAGACTGGATGTGAGGCTTGATCATGGTATACTAAATAAGTCAGTAAGGAGCTCTGGTAGCGCAGATGAGTTGGGCTGCTAACCTCAAGGTCAGCAGTTTGAAACCACCAGCCATTCCATAGTAGAAAGGTGAGGCTTTCTGCTCCCATAAGGAGTCCTGGTGTGGCGCTGTGGGTTAATGCGCCAGACTGCAAAGCCGTTTGAACTGCAAGGTTCAAGTTCGTCAGCTGCTCCTTGGAAACCCTAGACAGGGTCGCTATGGGTCGGAACCGACTCTATGGAACTTCACAACAACAACAAAGATTAATAGTCTCAGAAACTTTGTGCAGGGTCGCTATAAGTCAGAACCAACTCCACAGCACACCACCACCACCACCGTCAATGTTATATTTATAACCTATTAATGTAGTTCATCTAGGGGGGTGTGGAAGTCTCTATGTTAGTTTGAAGCCAGATGAGAAATTTACAATAGATGAGATGAACTAGTATTTGGGTTTTACACAACATTACTTCTCTGTTTCTCAATTTAGAGCTCAGTCAAATGTATACAGCATATTACATTTAATTAATTGAGTGTTTATGTGTTCAAAAGTGATTTGCTTGTGACTATAGTGAGATTTTCAGGATTTATGACAGGAACATTTGAGAACAGCGACATGTGGTTCCCTTCAATTTGTATAGCTTCATTCATTATAATTTTTCCTGATGTTTTGCCTACCATATTATTAACTTCCCCAAAGCAATGAAATACCAGCTTGTCTTCTCACAGCAGGGAAAAAAAAAAAAAAAACCGGAGAGAGAGAGGAATAATTATGAAGGTGGAAATCCCAATGAAAACATGTTTCTATTGAAAGGGGCTAGTGGTTCAAGAAGGAGCTTACTGGATTTATGGAGACCATTAAAAAATTAATTTTTAAAGAAAAAATACCAAAAAATAGATATATTTTTTTAATCCTAACTCAGAATGACCCTATATAGGGTTTCTGAGATTAAAACTTTTTAGAAGCAGCCAGCCCCATATTTCCCCCACAGAGCAACTGCTGGGTTTGAACAACTGACCTTTTGGTTTTCAGAACAATGACTAACCTACAGCACCATTCATCCCTGAGTAGTGCAATTTTTAAGCACTGCTAGCAGAAGGTTTTAACCCACCTAAAGGAGTCCTGGTATGGTGTTGAGGGTTAATGCGCCAGACAGCAAAGCCATTTGAACTGCAAGATTGGCAGTTCAAGCTCACCAGCTGCTCCTCGGAAACCCTATACAGGGTCACTATGGGTCAGAACCGGCTCAACGGCACTTAACAACAACAACAGAGGAGTCCTGGTGTGGCACTGTGGGCTAATGTGTCAGACTGCAAAGGTGTTTAAACTGCAAGGTCAGTGGTTCAAGCTCACCAGCTGCTCCTTGGAAACCCTATACAGGGTATCTATGGCTCGGAATCGACTTGACGGCACTTAACAACAACAACAAAGGTACTTAGGAAGAAAGAAAGGACTGAAAAGCTGCTTCTGAAAGGTCACAGCCTTGAAAACCCTATGGATCGGTTCTCTGCACACATGAGGTCTCCTGGAATCAGAATTGACTATGAAAACCAATAACACATGCATGTACGTATGTATAAATGTCATGCTGAGCAAGAATTTATATTTTAGTGTAAGTTGTAAAACCCAAATTAGTCTTCAAAGTTTCAAGTGCATGCCATACATATATACTTAATTACTGCAAAGCATTCTTTTCAAAACATAAGAGTTTGTAAGCCCAGTGTTGGATTTGTAACTGACTCTGTGGGTGACTCTGAGATTTGACTCTGAAACCCTTGGCTACTTAGAATAATGGGAGATGTAAAGTGTAAGACCCACTTCCCTTCCTGTCAATGAGAAGCTATGGAGTACTCTGAAAAATCACTCCTAGTTGGGGCAATAGACCCGTGGTTCTTTTACAAAGAGTTGGGTCTAACAAGATCACCACCACCATTCATGCTTATCGTTTATCTGAGTGTTTGAGGGTCATTGGAGTGTAACAATTATCATGTGAAGAAATGAGCAGGGGATCCTAGGAAAGGAGGGTAAAGGGGTGCTAAAAAGGAGATAAAACAGTAAGAAACTAGGGCAGACAACTGGAGAAAGCAAGATTTGAGGACCTGCTCTGAGGCAACCTTCAATCCTGCTTAAAATGGTATTTGTATAAAGACATCCTGCCATCTTCACTGTTATTTCTCACAACATCAAAGTTAGTGTCAGCACTAGGACCATCAGGGTGGCCCCTCATAAAAGGGAAAATGAGAAAAACTTTAGATTTACATTCTTCCCTCAGAAATACACCCTGCCTTTCTACTTCATGTCGCCATATTTACCTTGCCTTCCCTGATATTTTGATATTTCATTTTTGTTTACACAGCCTCTCAATTAGACACAACTTCCAAATGCATTTTCACTAAGAGAAAGTTTAGGTTGGAAGATAATTCCAATCTCAATTCCTCCTCCCGAAATCTGTCCCTCAAAATGATTCCACAATTTAAAGTTATACCTTTCTGCAAAAGTATGGGGAACAGGAGAGGGTGGGAAAGTTTGTAAATTAAAGTTGATTGGTAAGAATAGGTTCCTTGGATAATACAACCAAAATAACTATTTTCTTAATTTTTCTCTTAGAGAGAAAAGTAAGTTTAAGGGAAAGACCTTAAAAGTCCATTTGTTCAAGAATGTCGACAAACTTCAAAACAGAAAAGGACAGAAATTGCTATGCATGATGTAGGGAAGAAAGAATATTGTGTTTCTGAAAGACAAAGAACAGAGGGTAACCAAAGATACTAGAGATAAGGGGGAAGATCCTCTTGGGAAAAGCCAGAGAGAAAATTCAAATAATAGTTTTGGTGAAAATAATTGTTGCATTAAATGAAAACTGGGCACTCTTCCTCAGATTCTTTATATGATCTTTCTCTCTTTTTGGCAGAGTTCCATACATAAAAATTTACCTTCCACTTCTGAACTTTAAAGAAATGCTACACTTGGGTCATAAAATCTAAGCTGTCATCAAGAAGCCAGATGATAAAATCCTTAATATGGAGTGTGGTTTGCTAGCCCACGCACTAAAGTTTTATCAGTGGGAAAAGTAAGACCTAACGGCACCTAGAGTGGTGCTGCAAGATAATATGCTAGACCACATGGTCAGTTTGAGCCGCAAACCCACCAGTTGCTCCTCAGAAACCCTATACAGCGTTGCTTTGAGTCAGAACCGACTCAACGGCACTTAACAGCAACAAAGGCACCAAGCACATTAATCACTTCTTACTGCCCCTCTTTTGACTTTTTCTCAATTTTTCAGCCACCAGGGTACCTTTGAAGAAAGACCCCTGTCAAAACCATTGAAGAGTTGTCTATGTATTTTAGTGAGTTATTATTTCCAGGATAACTCTATGTACAAAAGAGGCATGTTTAAGTTAGCAGTTGCAGAGGAAAAAGGACAGTCAGTCAGGAATTGGAGAAGGAAAAGGAAAGTGTGACCATGTCCATTAACAACTGCCTATTTTGCCTTGAGACTAGACCTGGATACTGCTCAAATACTGTTACTGAACATTTTGATTGAGGAGTCTGTAGAATAATTTAGGCCAAAAGTAGGAAAATGCAGAACAACAGTTAAAATTTTCAAGGAATCCAGCCTTTCTTAAGTCAATGATGTGGGATAAACCCTTAACAATATTGCCCTAAGATAATCTTTAAATCTTAGACCATAAACCAGTAATATCCCCTGAAGTCTTCCCTAAATCAAACAACATTGCTGTTATTAAGTGCCATCCAGTCAGTTCCAACCTATAGTGACCCTATGCACAACAGAAACACTGCCTAGCCAACAATGTTGT
>NW_006408919.1:1142557-1146994 GCF_000296735.1 Chrysochloris asiatica
GATGTTAGCTTGAAGACTAAGGTGTGCCTGATCCAAGCCATGGTATTTTCAATAACCTCATATGCATGCGAAATCTGGGCAGTGAATAAGGAAGACCGTAGAAGAACTGATGCATTTGAGTTATGGTGTTGGAGGAAATCTGGCCATCCTGCCTTCCAAGGAGCATTCTGGCTATACTTTTTCCAACACCGAGTGGTATGTTCCTTTGGCAATCCATGGTACTTTTAATATTTTCCCCCAACACCATAATTCAACTGCATACTTCAAACATATAATCTGGAGGGACCAGTGCCTGGAGAAGGATATCATGTTTGGTAAAGTTGAGGGCTCAGGTAAAAGACAAAGACCCCCAATGAAACGGATTAGCACAGTGACAGCAGCAATGGGCTCAAACACAGTGATGACTGTGAGGTTGGTGCAGGACGGGGCAGTGTTTCATTCTGTTGTGCACAGGGCTGCTATGAATAAGAACTGACTACATGGCACCTAACAACAACAACCAAACCAAACCGAGCCTACTGCCATCAAGTTATTCCAAACTCATTGCCACCCTGTATAGGGTTTCTCTGACTATAAATCTGTACAGGAATAGAAAGGGTCATCTTTCTCCTTCAGAGTGGCTCATGGGTTTGAACGGCTGACCTTGCAGTTAGCAGCCCAATTCTTATCCCACAGCACTACCAAGGTTCCTATTACCTTCCACACTGCATATAAAATAGCAATGTCATTGAATATCTCTTGACCAGGAGCTCCATGAAAGCAAAGATTCATATGTCTCATCACCACATATCCAACAAATATCACAGCACCTGACATAAATTACTATTGAGTACATATTTGTGGAATAAATATCAAGTCCAAAGTGATTTCCTATCTATTATTTCATTTATCCCTCAAAGATTACTAGAAATGACCACCCATTTTCCAAAAGTAAAGGCTTATTTGGTATGAATTGATTTAGCCAATGACTTATTGAGCTGTATCTGAGCAATGCCTCAGAACTAAATCTGATTTCAATTTTGTGTGTTTTACCCTAAGTCACAGTGCTTTAATTATAAACAAACTATGAGCATATTTAGAGATTCAGAACACTAGACAGACACAAGATGTATTGGTCTTTTAACATCACTATCTCAGAATGATTTACTTAAAGAAAAAAGAGACACACTTATTGGGCACATATAAATTAACAAATAAGGGTTCATTTGTTTGAGTTGAACCACATAAATCTAAATGGGATGACATGGAATGAAATAGAAATGCCTGGATTAAACTGAATTATATTGAGATCATTTAAACTAAATTTAAGTATTGTCATGCTTTTACTCATTAACACATCTTTGTCAAAAATTAGGTCTAGGGATAGAAGTGAGAAGGAAGGTGGTCAGAAGGCCACTTACTCCCACTGTCATTGAGTCAACTCTGGCTCATAGTGACCCTAGGTAGGATTTCTGAGGCTATAAATCTTTACCAAAGCAGAAAGTCTGCTCTTTCTCCTGTGGAGTGGCTGATGAATTCAAACTACAGACCTTGTGATTAGCAACCTAATGCCTAACCGACTATGCCATCAGAGCTCCTTGATGGAAAAGGTTAGTGACCATAATTGTTGTTATAATTCAGAAGTATATGCCAATCAATTTATAAACAGTTCAACCCTTGAGAACCCTATACTGTAAATCCATCCCAAACCTGAGAACCCTACATTGTAAATCCATCCCAAACCATGCTGTTGTTAGCTGTCAGTCAGTTGGCACTGAACTCATGATGATTCCAGGCATAACAAGACTAGCTAAACTGATCCACAAAGAGTGTTTCCATTGGCTCATTTTTTCGATGCAGATTACCAGGTTTCTCTTTCTAGTCCATTTAGTCTGGAAGCTTTGAATAAATCTATTCAGTCTCCTAGCAGTGCCTTCAATGACAGATGGGTTGTTGTCACTCTTCAGATGAATTCTTTGGAAATCAAAACTAGATCTTCTATGTGGAAGGTGAGAGTTTTACCGCTGAATTATCACTGCCATCCCCATTTCAAAGCATATGAACCAACTATTCTCTCTGCAGTGTTTTTTTAACCCAAACTCTTCTCCAGAGCTCCCACTCTCAAAAAATCTACCATTTTCTTCATTGTTATGTTGTCTATCACTGAGGGCAGAATTGAGATGGTCTACTTTATGCATAGCTAGGAGAGATCACAACTTTGTAGCAGATATAATGGATATCTTACTCATGGTTCCCATCTAAGACTTTGGTCCAAGCTTGATAGACAGGAAGTCATGGAGTTGAAGGTCCCTGGGAGTAGCACCTTATCAATAAAAATTGGAAATCAAGAATAACTATTTCAGCTTTCTTGCCCTTCAAAGGGGACAACTCTGAAGTATATTATTACATATTGCCTGCCACGATTCAGAGGTACACTGAGCTTTGGTTGCTCACAGCAGTCATTTTTCAACAGTCTATCTTTTTGTTGTTGTTTCCCTTTTTCTTTATTTTTCTTCCCCACTCCTATACCAGTTCACCTTAGGATCACCTCCAAAATAAACTATCTGCACTTAAATCTTCATCTCAGGACCCATTTCAAGAAGAATTTGAAGCTTGGGTTGTGTTGCTGTGTTCAGGGATGTTTACATATTTTAAGTTGATAGCCAGATAGCCCAAAAAGGTACCAGTAATGAAGGACTTTTAACAAATAATATAATTGTGTGAAATAAATTAATTCCAATCACCAGGAACCTGAACAGCAACATCTTTTGGGGGTTGTCTCACAATCTGCCACATAATAGACAGGCTGGCATAATAGAAAAGACACTGGATTACATGTCAAACCCCAAGATTCCAATGCTGTCACTGCCACCACCTTGCTGCTCAACCATGTCATTTCATCCCTCCGATCTTTAGTTTTGTTCTTCTGGAAATTTACAGGATAGGATTAATTGAATCATAGGGCACTTTCTGGTCGCCAAATTCTATGAATCCATGGAAGGGAATGAAATGTATGGCACCTCTTTAAAGGTGTGCTCACAAGTAATTAATAAACAAGCAAACTTTCCAAATAACACTGACACTAAGAGGGGTTGTTTAATTAGGCACACAAGATGTTCCAATCTGTCTAGACAAGTTTGTCTTTTTCCTCAAGCTGTATTCAACAATGTTTGTTCTGACACTCTAACAAGGTGTCATTTGGCTACAAATATCAATTTTGTTGGGAGACAATTCAAATTCCATAGTCAGTTGTGAATTCTATTTTAGTGTGGATGATATTTGTCTTTCCAAGTAGAACCAGAGAGAGTTCCACAACACATAACAGAGAGGGGGGTTTGTGCAACAGGATTTACAAGAGTAACTTCTGGAATAGTCCTCATACCTACTGACCCGTTATTGTCACTAGGAGACTATTTATTGCTCATTCCTGGGAGTGTGGTGGCTTCATATGATAAACCCTGGACTTGAAACCACAAGGTCCAAGGTTTGAGTCCACCAGCAGCCTCACAGAAAAAAGATGAGGATTTCTGCTCCAGCAAACATGTAAAGACTCGGAAACCTATAGAGGGTCATTATGTGTTGTAACAGACTTAATGGCACTTAACAATTCCCCACTCCTATGCTACAGAAAAGATATATAAACTTTGGAAGGATTTTTTCCATATCTTATCATTTAATCCCCTATGAAACCAATTCAACAATCCCTCCAAAGATCTCTGACCAAAAGGAGCAAGTATGATCCCTTAACACT
Source organism: Chrysochloris asiatica (assembly GCF_000296735.1). NCBI lineage: Eukaryota > Metazoa > Chordata > Mammalia > Afrosoricida > Chrysochloridae > Chrysochloris > Chrysochloris asiatica. The sequence continues at coordinate 1,146,288 of NW_006408919.1, forward strand.
CAGACTAAAGTCTTAGGAAGACCTCTGCAAATTAGATTGTAAAATCCTTCATCTTTCAAGGACAGTAGGCTTTAAAGCTGTGCTGAACTATGAATGATATGGACAGATACATTTGTTCTGAGAACTGAAGAAAGGCATAATTTCACCTTTTAAAATACATAAAGTCACTGCCAGTAATTGAAGAGCATTTTCAAAGGAGACTATGGCTCTCTGCCACCCTTCAGGTCTGGATCATAACTTAGCCATATGTTCTAATTTTAAATCAACCAGTAAATAGGTATATTGTGGTTGTAAAGTACCATCAAGTTGGTTCAAACCCATAGCAACCCCGTATAGGATTTCCAAGGAGCAACTGGTGAGCCTGAACCACCAACCTTGAGGTTCAAACCAACTTTACAATCCAGTGGATGAACCCACAATACCACACTAGAACTCCAAATAGGTAATTGGTGGAGGTGATGATGTGAAGTGGAGTTGGTTCTGATTCAGTGCAACCCTGTAAAGGTTTTCCAAGCCTATAAATCTTTACGGGAGCAGAAAGCTTCATCTTTCCCCCGTGCAACAGCTGCCAGTTTTGAACTACCGACCTTAAGGTTAGCAGCCCTAATCATAACCACTACACTACCAGAGCTCCTGTAGGTATATATTGTTTTGTTGTTAGGTGCCATCAAGTCGGTAATGACCCATAGTGACCTTATGCACAGCAG
>NW_006408919.1:1147094-1148012 GCF_000296735.1 Chrysochloris asiatica
GGCAACAGATTTGTCAAAGGGAATATATCCTTTAACTTCTTAACTGCTACTTCCATGAATGTTGATAGTTGATCCAAGATGAAGTCCTTGACAAATTTAATCTTTTTTCCATTGATAAGAATATTGTTTATTGGTCCAGTGGTGAAGATTTTTGTTTTCTTTACAGTGAAATGTAATCCATACCGAAAGCTGTGCTCTTTGATCTTTATCAGTAAATGTTTTAAGTCCTCTTCACTTTCAGCAAATAAGGTTGTATCATCTGCATATAGCAGGTTATTAATGCATCTTCTTCCAATCCTGATGCCACGTTTTTCTTCATGGAACCCAACTTCTTGGATTATTTGCTAAGCATACACATTGTATAAGTATGGTGAAAGACTACAACTTTTTTGCACTCCTTTCTTAATTTTAAAACATTCAGTATCCCCATGTTCTGTTCAAACAATTGCCTCTTGTTCCATGTACAGATTCCTCATTAGCACAATTTAGTGTTCTAGAATACTCAAACTTCACAATGTTGTCCATAGCTTGTCATGATCCACACAATCTAAAGACTTTGTGTAGTCAATAAAGCACAGGTAAGAATCTTTCTGATATGCTGGAGACAGCATACACAGACCCTAGGTTGATCAGTGGCCCTGTGACATGGACGAAAATCCAATTCCGAGGACCTCCTCAGGATAGCGAGCCATGGACCCTGAGGACCAAAGGAAGTGACCTCCTGATGTCCCAGGTTCACTGGTTTTTGTGAACTCACTGGTTGGCTACCTCTGTATAATTTTCTTTGGTCCTAATATTGTTCATTCTATGCTCCTAACTCCAGTAATTGTAGCTTCTGAGAAAATGATTTCTTTTACAATGCCTCTCTTAATGCCTCCACTGTGTTGGCAGTGCATGGAGTCCTGGGAACAAGCCTTT
>NW_006408919.1:1149521-1150478 GCF_000296735.1 Chrysochloris asiatica
ACTTCTTCCAAAATGGATCTATTGGTTCTTTTGGCAGCCCATGGCACTTTCAATGTTCTCCTCCAACACCATAACTCAAAAGCATCAATTCTTCTTGTCAAATATCTTGAATCACAGCACTCCTTTCAAACTTTCATTTTTCTGTAATGGTTATTAGATTCCTTCAGGACAGCAAAGCTTCTTTCCAATTCCAGTTTCTATCAAATCAGTTCCTACTCATGAATATCCTGTGTGTGTTAGGGTAGAACTGTGATCCATAGAGTTATCAGTGGCTGATTTATCAGGAGCATATCACCAGGACTTTCTCCCAAGGCACTTTCAGGTGGACTCAAATTACCAACCTTTTAGGTAGCAGCAAATCATGCTAATCATATGTACCACCAAGGCACAAGTTTCCTTGGACAACCAAAGGATAGCTTCCAATAATTGAAGGTAACTTCATTTGAAGGCCACTTAAGGCTTTCTGCTTTCATAAAGATGTACAGTCTCAGACAATCTAAGAACAGTCCTACTCTTCTATTCTGTCCTGAAGGGTCATTATGAGTTTGAATACACATGATGTAAGTGGGTTTGAGTTTTGGTTTTTCTTTGACATTAACATCTTTTTGTTCTTTTCAGTCACTTTTTCAAACTTTCTCAATCAATCAATGTTGTTTAGTGTCATGAAGTCTGTTCTGATTCACAATAACCCTTTATAGGGTTTCTCAGGAGTGACTAGTGAACTTGAACTGTCAACTTTGCAGCTAGCAGTCCAGTGCTTATCCTATGGTGCCAAATAGCCAGAATTATCATTGCCTAACTTGCCATATGGTAGCGTAGTGGTTACGAATCGGGCTGCGAACCTTAAGGTCAGCGGTTCGAAACTACCAGCCGCTCCGCGGGAGAAAGATGAGGCTTTCTACTCCCGTAAAGATTTACACCCTCGGAAACCCTGTACAGGGTCGCTATGGGTCGGAC
>NW_006408919.1:1150644-1155232 GCF_000296735.1 Chrysochloris asiatica
CACAACTCTTCTGGTCTTCAGTCTTTAGTGTCTAATGCATCAAATCTGTCCTTCAGATGATCTCTAAATTCAAGTGGGATATATTCAAGGTCATAGTTTGGGTCTCATAGACTTGTTTTCATTTGCTTCAGCTTCAGTCTGAATTTGCATATAAGCAATTAATGGTCTATTCCACAATCTGCCTCTGGCCTTGTTTTGGTTGATGATATGGAATTTTTCCACCATCTCTTTCCATAGATGTAGTCAATTTGATATCTGGATATTCCATCTGGTGAGGTTCATGTGTATCGTTATCGCTTATGCTGTCTAAAGAAGGTATTTGAAATTAACAAATCACTGGTTTTACAAAATTCTATCATGCAATCTCCAGCATCATGTCTATCACCAAGGCCATGTTTTCAACTACTGATCCTTCCTCTTTGTTTCCAACCTTTGCATTCCACTCACCAGTAATGATCAATACATGTTAATTGCATGTTTGATCAATTTCAGATTGAAAAAGTTGGTAGAATTCTTCTATATTGTCCTCATTAGCTTTAGTGGTTGGTGCATAAATTTGAATAATAGTGGTATTAACTGGGCTTCCCTGTAGGCGCATGCATATTATCCTATCACAGACTGTGTTGTACCTCATGATAGATTTTGATATGTTCTTTTTGATGATGAATGCAGCACCATTACTCTTCAATTTGTCATTCCCGGCTTAGTAAACCATGTGGTTGTCAGATTCAAACTGGTCAATACCAGTCCATTTCAGCTCACTAACACCTAAGATATTGATGTTTATGCATTCCATTTCATTTTTGGCAACTGCCAATTTTCCTAAATTCATACTTTATACATTCCATATTCTAATTATTAATGGATGCTTACAGCTGTTTATCTTCATTTTGATTTGTACCGCATCAGCAAATGAAGATTCCAAAAGCTTTACTCCCATGGATTTTACTCCATCCTCGTCATCATGGTCAACTCTGCTTTAGGAAGGGCTTTAATGGTAACTTAATAACATGTTTCACCAAATATAGCAGGCTCTGGTAGCAGCGTAGTGTTTACGAGTCAGTCAAACTGCTCAAGATCAGCAGTTTGAAACTACTAATCATTTCATGAGAGAAAGATGAGGCTGTCTGCATCCTTAAAGATTTACAGCCTCAGAAACTCTATGCAGGGTCACTAGGCATTTGGACCCAGTCCATGGCACACAAATATCTCCACCCACCAGTTTGTAAATTGATAATTTTGTATTGTCTATGGTAGTGTAGTGGTTATGAATCGGGCTGCGAACCGCAAGGTCCGCAGTTCGAAACTACCAGCTGGTCCGCGGGAGAAAGACGAGGCGATCTGCTCCCGTAAAGATTTACAGCCTCGGAAACCCTGTTCAGGGTCACTATGGGTCGAAACCGACTCGACAGCATTTAACAACAACAATGAGTAATGTTAAAGGAGTTCTGGTAGCATAGTGGTTACAAATCGGGCTGTGAACTGCAAGGTCAGCAGTTCGAAATTACCGGCTTTCCACGGGAGAAATATTAGGTGTTCTGCTCCCATAAAGATTTACAGCCTCGGGAACCAACTGCATGGCACACAGCCACCAGCCACCATGAATAATGTTATAAATTTTACCAGATAAAATGTTCCCACCTGTGTGCTATAATAAACTTCATTACACAGATGAGAAAATTTAGTCACAAATGAAGTAACTTTCCGAGGGTCACACATTCACCTCCATATTTCTATCAATGATGCCATATCACCACTAATGAAGAAATACTGATTTCAATGGGAACACTGATCCTCTCAGCTGGGGAGACAGTTGTTGCTGTTAAGTGCCGTCAAGTCAGTTCCAACCCATAGCGGCCCTTATAGGGTTTCCAAGGAGCAGCTGATGAGCTTGAACTACTAACCTTGCAGTTCAAATGGCTTTGCATCCTGGTGAATTAGCCCACAGCGCCACACCAGGGAGGCAGTGGATCAAAGCAAATGCCTTATTCTGAGAACAGGATCATAAAGGATATTCCAATCAGAAAATTTGAAGGTGTAGGAACTGTCATATAACACAGTGCCTGGTATAGGTAGCGTAGTGGTTACGAATCGGGCTGCGAACCTTAGGGCCAGCGGTTCGAAACTACCAGCCGCTCTGCGGGAGAAAGATGAAGCTTTCTACTCCCGTAAAGATTTACACCCTCGGAAACCCTGTACAGGGTCGCTATGGGTCGGACCCGACTCGATGGCACTTAACAACAACAACAACATAATACCTGTTGGATCAATAAATGCATGAATTAATCCCTTATGTTGAACAGTATATGAGGGTAGAGAATGAATAGTAGGCCAGAGACTAACATTCATTAAGGGATGACTCACCTTCATTAAGAGGCTCTGTGCCCCTACCACTGTCTCCAGTACCTTAAGAAGGAAAAAAGAAAGGGAGATACACAAGAATGCCCAAACTTGCAGATAATACCCATTTGACCTTGCCTTGAAGGCTTGATAATCAGAACTCAACTAGAGGAAGATTTTTTTTTTTTTTAAACTTTCTTTGTGATAAAGAAAATGAGTGTAAACAGCTACAATTTGATGAACTTGACCTATACTTATGGATGTAGTAGCTCAAAATACCAACTGAGAGAGAAGAAGTCTTCATATCAAGTATCAATCCTATCCCCTCTATATACAGGGTAGATAGGTAGGGGAAACTTAGGCATTGGCTACCTAAAATGATGGGGCAATAAAAGCACAAAGTGACTGGCTTAAAAGTTTTCAAGAGGGAATTTAGTTTAAGAGTGTGTGTGTGGAAGGTAGATTTCATCTTGTCTAGATGGATCTGGTGAAAAGAGATGGGGATAAGATTCTTATGATTCAATAGTGAGAAATTGTTATCATGACTAATTGCAACTGTCACAACTGTAAAGGTAGAAGTTTTTAAACAAAAACTGGGGAGTAGTTAATCTCACAGTTCAGAAACAGAGGACCCTTGGACCATCAAGAGAGAAGAACACAAGCAGAGTGCAGGACCCTCTCCAGAGAAACAGTGACATCAGAGATGGAGGCAAGAGATGTGGACATGGAGAGATGGAGCAGCTGAGGACTCTAGATTCATGGAAAGAGAGGAATTGGGTGTTGGTGGCCAGGAAGTAGGATTGCAGAATGTGCCCTTTGTTTGTTTAAATTATTATAGTTTCCTGCATGTACAAGCACCGCCCCCCCCCCAAAAAAAAAAGGGAATGGAAGCAAATACTGTTGAATGATGATGCATGGAGGAGATTGTAATCATTGCAATGAAATGATGGTTTAAAGCCGATGTTCTCTCATGTAAACTACCACTCAGTTAAAAATTAAAATTTGCAAAAAGCGAGAGGGAGAGACATTGGAAGAGGCTATGGCATAGAGACATAGAGCACCTGAGGACTGTAGGTTCATGGACTGAGAAAGGCTATGTGCCTGCAGACAGGAGGCTGGTTTGCAATGCATGCCCTTTGGACATTTAAACAAGCATGAGTTTTCTGTTTTGTATGTGTACATCCAAAAATAATAATAATAATAACAAATACTGTTGACTAATTGTATATGAAGGGATTATAATTTTTGCAATGAAACAAAATAGGATATATTGAATGTAAAACTGATAATCTGCCCTGTAAACGTTAACTCAATTTACAATAAAACTTTAAAAAAAAAAAAAAAAAAAGGAAGAAAGGATGCCATTTATTGATGCTCTGTGGCATTTTGCCAACTGCATTATGTGAATTATTTCATTTACTCCATGATTATGATTATCACCATATTATAAAAGAGAAAATGAGGCTCTTGGGTTAAGCAAATTGTCTGAGGTCAGAAAATAATTAAGCAGACCGTACTTTCAATTCCTTCCATCTTCTTTTGATGCTTTTTGCATCATTCAATAATTTCCCCAGAGAATCTTTCAATAACGAAAGCGGAGGTTTGATTTTTTTCTTCAGTTCCCCGAGCTTGAGAAATGCTGAGCATAGTCTTCTTTTTTGGTTTTCTGATTCCAGATCTTTGCACATTTTGTTGTAATATTTGGCTTTGTCTTCTCAAGCTGATCTTTGAAATTTTCTGTACAGTTCTTGTAACTCCTCATTTCTTCCATTTGCTTTCGCATCTCTACACTGAAGAGTAAATTGCAGTATCTCTTCTGACATCCATTTTGACCTTTTTCTTCTTTTTTGGCTTCTTAAAGACTTTTTGTTTTATTCATGTATGATGTTCTTGATGTCATCCCAAAACTCTTCTGGTCTGCAGTCTTTAGTGTTTAATGTATCAAATCTGTTCTTCAAATGATCTCTAAATTCAGGTGGGATATATTCAAGATATACATTCAAGGTCAACAAGTCCTCATGGACTTTTATTTTCTTCAGCTTCAGTTTGAATTTGAATATGATCAATTGATGGTCTGTTCCACAGTCTTCCCCTGGTCTTGTTTTGATTGATGATATGGAGCTTTTCCATCATCTCTTTCTGCAGATGTAGTCAATTTGATTTCTAAGTATCCCATCTGGCAAGGTCCATGTGTATAATCATCTCTTATGCTGTCTAAAGAAGGTATTTTGTTCAAACAGAGCATGGG
>NW_006408919.1:1156292-1160238 GCF_000296735.1 Chrysochloris asiatica
ACAGTACCTAACAACAACAACAACAACAAAATTTTCAATTCCAAGGAGCTCTGGTAGCACAATGGATTATAAACTAGGCTGGTAACCACAAGGTCAGCAGTTTGAATCTATCATGTGTTCCATGGTAGAAATATGAGGCTTTCTACTCCCATAAAGAGTTATATACAAGGTCAATATGAGTCGGAACCAACTCCAGGGCACATAACCATCACCAGCACCACTTTCAATTCCAAGGTCTTCTGAGTTCATTAAAGTTCTAATTGCAGAAAGGAAGAGGCCTCCCCATTTGCAGTGATCTAGAAGAAAATGGCAGGGAGAAGAGTTTCAGGCTGGAAGGAATGACATAATAAAAAACGAAATTATTGAGATGCCAATAAAATCCTTTTAAATCCTCCTTATGCAAGACAATCACACTTGTACTTTGATCTTTGACCTAGACCCATACAATTATTTCCACATCTTATTTGTACATATTGCTCTCCATGGAGAATTGAGCTTACACTTCCTCCTCCCCCATCCAAATCGTAACAGTACTTAATTAGGTGATAATTTATGTAGTACTTAGCATGAACTTTTGGCACTTGTTGGAGAAGGCTGTATAAGTGCACATGTGTTATCACCTGGCTACATCAAGAAACAGTGCCTGGGCCATGGTGAGGTGTCTTGGGCTTTACAAGGTATCAAATGACTTTTATAACCCTGTAGTACCTGGCTTTCTACTAGGTAGAACTGTCTCTAGTGTGTATTAATATACTAAATATTATGCCCACATGCACTTGAAACACTGATTCCGAGCACTTCAAAACAACAAGGAGCCTGGAAAATTGTAGAAACAGATGTTGGCAGAATAGTAGGCCTTCTCAGGGTCCATCATTCAACTTCAGAGAAATGGTGCAACAGCAGAAGGGAATCACTCAAATGTATTTGGTGGAGAATAAACAGAACATTTCCTTCTGGCAGAAGACTTGGTGGTGATAAAAAGGCTCTGAGCACTTGGTCCAGCCCTCGTGCCCAGCTTCATCAATGTTGTGGGTGGTATTGTTAAGTAACATCGACTCAACTCCAACTCAGAGCAACCCTATACACAACAGAAAGAAACACTGCCCAGTCCTGTACCATACACACAATGGTGATGTTTGAGTCCATTGCTGCTGTCACTGTGCGAATCCATCTAGTTGCAGGACATCCTCTTTTTCATTGACTTTCTACTTTACTAAACATGATGTTCTTCTCCAGAGGCTGTTCCCTCCTGACAACACATCCGAAGTATGAGAGACAAAGTCTCACCATCCTAGGTTCTAATGAGTATTCCGACTGCATTTCTTCCAACACAGACATTTTTGTCTCTAACCCCGTAGCTGAAATGCATCGATTCCCTGTTTCTCCTTATTCATTGTCCAACTTTCATATACATAAAAGACTACTAAAAATACCATAGATTAAGTCAGGCACACCTTAATTCTTAAACTGACCTCTTTGCTCTTGAAAAATTTAAAGGCGTCTAGTGCAGATTTGGAGTACTGGTATGGCTCTGTGGGTTAATACACTGGACTGCAAAGTCATTTGAATCACAAAGGTTGATGGTTCAAGCTCACCAGCTGCTCCTTGCAAACCCTATACAAGGTTGCTATGCATTGAAAATGACTGGACAACACTTAACAACAGTAATGCAGATTTACCTAATGCAATACATCATTTGATTTCTTGATGGTTGCTTCCATGAGTGTTGATAGAAGATTCAAGCAAAATGAAGCCTTTGACAACTTAAATCTTTTCTCCATTTATTATGTTACTTATTAGTTCAGTTATGAGGATTTTTGTTTTCTTTAAATCGAGGTGCAACCCAAGGCTATGGTCTTTGATATTTATCAGTAAGTATTTTAAGTTCTCTTCCCTTTCTAAAAAAGTTGTATCATCTGCATATCACAGGTTGTTAATGACTCTTCCAATCCTGATGCCACGTGCTTCTTCACATAATTCAACTTCTCTTTATATAATTCAACTTATCAGATTACTTGCGCAGTATAAAGATTGAATAAGTATGATGAAAAAATACAACCCTGGTGTGCACCTTTCCTGATTTTAAGCCATTCAGTATCCCTTTGTTCTATTTGAATGGCTGCCTTCTTGGTTTATATACAAGCTTCTTATGAGCACAATTTTGTGTTCTGAAATACCCATTCTTCACAGTGTTATCCATGGCTTGTCATTATCCTCATAGTCAAAAACCTTTGTATACACAATAAAGCACAGATAAACACCTTTATTCTATCTGACATCAGCAATGATAAACCCTCCTTCCACATCTTCTTCTAAATCTGGCTTGAGCTTCTGGCAGTTCCCTGTTGATACATTGTTGGAGTCATTTATAAATTGTCTTCAGAATATTGCACTTGAATGTGATATTATTGATATTGTCAAATGATTTCCGCATTCTGTTAGGTCGCCTCTCTTTGGGCTTGGCAGAAATATAGCATCCAATTTACACATGTCTTGTCAGATCAGCGAATGTCTCTAGTGCTGCATCAGTTTGTCAAAAGATTTCAATGAGCATTCCATCAATCCCTGGAGACTTGTCCTTTGCCAGTATCTTCAGTGAATCTTGGACTTCTTAGTTCAGTACCATTGGCTCTTGATAATATGCTGCCTTATGAAATGGTTGAACATCTACCATTTCTTTTGGGGACAGTGACCCTGTGTATCCCTTCCATCAATGATACTGTCCCAGAAGTGTTCCTTTACCAAATATCCCACAAGGAGTCACAAGGTCATTATTATCTGGCTCAAAAATATTGGATATACTTATTTAAATACTATATACTCGTCAAGAAAAGGCAAATCCTGAAAGATGGTAGGTTCCTGGAATGCTGTGAGTGAGCAAACTTGGGCTGAAGCCTAGAGAGATAGAACCAAGAAGATTACTTCTTCTGTTTTTCATTATGTTCATGAACAAAAGAAGACACCCAAAGGGACATTATTTTGACCTTTGGATGTTGTACTGCATATGTCCTGCCTGTCAACTAAAAGTAATTCTTACGGAAAGGATGAAGGTGAGTCTAAAAAGTGTCTGCACTCTGGCTGTGGAATTTATTTTAATCAACCTTTAGAAAAGGCAAATCCATTACTTTTCTACATAATCTCCTTGCTTTTCAATACACTTTGAAATCTGTCAATAAACATTTGTATTCCCTTATTAAAATATGTTCTAGGCTGAGCTACAAATCACAAATGTACTGCTGTCTTCATTTCTTCATCAGAGGTGAATCCTTGTTATCAAAGGGCTGCTTTCAGGGGACCAAAGTTGAAAGTCTGATGGAGCAATATCAGGACTATTGCTGTTCTTAGGTGCCATCGAGTCAGTACGGACCCATACCGACCTTATGCACAACAGAACGAAACACTGCCCAATCCTGGGCCAACCTCACCATTGTTGCCACACTTGAGTCCATCGTTGCTACCACTTGGTAAATCCATCTCATTGGGAGTCTTCCTCTTTTTCTCTGACCCTTCACCTTACCAAACATGGTGCCCTTCTCCAACGACTGCTCCCTCCTGACAATGTGTCCAAAGTATGAGAGATGAAGTTTGGCCATCTTGGCCTCTAAGGAGCACTCTGGCTGCATTTCTTCCAAAATGGATCTATTGGTTCTTTTGGAAGCCCATAGCAGTTTCAATATTCTCCTCCAACAGCATAACTCAAAAGCATCAATTCTTCTACGGTCTTCCTTATTCACTGTCCAGCTTTCACATGCATATGAGGTTATTGCAAACATCATGGCTTGGGTCAGGCTCACCTTAGTCCTCAAGCTGACATCTTTGCTCTTCAAACACTTTAAAAAGGTCTTGTGCAGCAGATTTGCTTAATGCAGGACTATAGTGATGATGATTTTAACACCTCAAATGAATTTTTTTCAGAGTGTCAACATTGTAGGCAGAGGTGTAAGGA
>NW_006408919.1:1160749-1162526 GCF_000296735.1 Chrysochloris asiatica
AATTGGTTCTCTTCTGTTACCTCCTAGAAGAAATAGCAAAATAGAACACAGAACAAGACTGTATCTCATTGTGAGCTATCATTTTATTTAAGACCCATGACCTTAAGTCAATTGGATAAAGTAGCTGTTGGAAATCTGTCAGAAGGAAAGGCACCAACATGATTCATGCTGTGAATCTAGTCTCCCATACACCATAGATGACTGTCCCAAGCAATTACAAATCTCTCCTTTAACTGTGCTATTTCTGAATTGAATCTACTTGGCATATCACACCTGGACCCATCACCCAGCCAGGGTCCTGTATGGAACATTTTATTTGCTTCACAGAGGTCAGATTTCTTGCAGGTTCAAAGAATTGTAATTCTACCTCTGAGTTCTGACCTTGCAAACTTTTAGACACACACATACACATTTCCTTGACTTCCTCAGTTCATCTACCACACCCTTGAAATGACTTCTCAGCTTATCTTTTAGTTGCTAGGATACACCATCCAGAAAATAATTATAGTCAAAGGAAAGCAAGTAGAGGCTTAAAGGTTCATCTATGAAATTACAATGAAAAAAATGAACTTTCTGTCCCATTCCTTACATAGAGGCACTATGTTCCTTGGTAAGATATGTTGTTGTTAAGTGTCATTGAATCAGTTCCAACCCAGAGTGAACCTGTATAGGGTTTCCAAGGAGCAGCTGATGAATTTGAACTGCCAACCTTGTGGTTCAAACTGACTTTTCAGTACATCACAGTAGCCCACAGCACCATACCAGGGCTCCTGACTAAATATAAAAGTTCCTAAATACTTTACCCTTCAAAGTCTCATGTCTCTCATCTGAAAAATGAGAATAATAATATTGATTTGAGTCATAGTCAAAACCCTATGCTGTTGTTTTTTTTTAAGTGTTGTTGAGTCAGTTCCAATGCTTAGAGATTCTGTATAAGGTTTCCAAGGAGTGACTAGTGAGCTTGGACCACAGACCTTGCAGTTCACACCAACCTTGCAGTATAGTGCATTAATCCACAGCACCACATCAGGACTCCTCAAAACCCTAGTTGCTCTCTGTTACATGGGGTCACTATAAGTCATAATAGACTTGATGCAACCAACAACAGCAAGAATAACATAAAGAAGGGGAACACCTAGGTCTGACTGAGGTTCAGAATTGGAAGTAGGACATATATTAAGGGGGACTCTGCAAGAACTAATGAGAGTTACATTTTAGAACACTCACTCTAACAGCAGAGTAAAGAGTGGACTTATGGTTGGTATGTGGCAAACAGGAAAAGTCTGAGAGAAAACCCTTTCAGACTTTCCCTATTTTCTCAGACTCCAGGTTGCATCTCTGTTTCTAAGTATCCAGGTAACTTTCCTTTCATTCATCTTCTTATCTTGGTTGTAATGATCACGCTCCAACCCCAACCTCTGAAAGGTGAAAACAGAATCCATTGCCCACACCCAAATTCCACCCACAGATGTAAAGGTTTACCTTTTCTCATTAACCTTATTATCCAGGCAAGCACCTTGGAGAAATAAAAGCCTTAGGCAAATTTGTACTTGTGTCCAATGAAACTTCATTTGCTTATCAATTAAACCATAAACTTACAACTCTACAAAGAACAAATGTGGCTTTATTTCCCATGCTTCAAAGTGATTGTCAATATAATTCTTTGGCTGTCTACCCCAAAGACATTGGAAACTCAGACATCCTTATCACTTTTTAGCTCTGGTAGCGTACTGGTTACAAATCGGGCAATGAACCGCAAGGTCAGCATTTCGAAACT
>NW_006408919.1:1183471-1188503 GCF_000296735.1 Chrysochloris asiatica
AATGAGTATGTATTTTGGTACTTTTTTTATGCTTTCTGGTTGCTTCCAGGAAGATGTGGTCAGGGTGTGGTCTTCCCTTTTCACTCTTCTAGTTGCTTGACTAGGAGTAACTTTCACAGGTGTTGCCTGTTTCCTTGGTATCTGCCGGTTGATATGGGTTATTGCCTGGGTTTTGGTGTTTTATACGGTGTGAATACAGCTTGGCTATTTGGCAGTAGTTGCTGACTCTTCTTGTGTAATAAAGGGAGACAAAGAGTCCTCCAGTAGCAGAAGGGAGGCCATGTCGTCTGGCCACCGTGGCAAACTGGAAGTCCTCCTGTATGATATTCTTGATGTCATCTCACAACTCTTCTGATATTCAATCTTTAGTGTTTAATGTATCAAATCTGTTCTGATGATCTCTAAATTCGAGTGGGATATATTGAAGGTCATATTTTGACTCTCATGTACTTGTTTTTATTTTCTTTGTTTCAGTTTCAATTTGCACTAAAGCCAGTGAAGATGAAATAGAAGAATTCTACCAACTTATTCAATCTGAAATTGATCAAGCATGCAATCGTGATATATTGATCATTATCAGTGATTGGAATGCAAATGTTGGGAGTAAAGAGGAACCATCTGTAATTGGAAAATATGGCCTTCATGATAGAAATTATCCTGGAGATCACATGATAGAATTCTGTAGAATCTATTATTTGTTCATTTCCAATACCTTCTTTAGACAGCTTAACAGATGACTACACACATGGACCTTGCCAGATGGAATACATAGAAATCAAATTGACTACATATGTGGAAAGAGACAATGGAAAAGCTTTTATCATCAGTCAAAACAAAGCCAGGGGCAATTGCTCATATATGGATAGTTGTAACTAATGAAATATTGGGAGCATGGTGACTCCATACAATAAGCACTAGACTATGAACCACAAGGTTCCAGCCCACCAGACACTCTGCAGGAGAAAGATAAGGGTTTCTGCCCCCATGAAGACTATAAACCTCAGAAAAACTATACGGGGTCACTATGAGTTGGATCCGATTTGACGACACTTAACAACAACAATGAAATACGAATTGAAGTTACAGGTATTACTGCCAGGTTGAAATTATGCAAAATCCTTGCATAAATCTTATGTCTTTATCTTCTACCCTCTAATAGATTACTGAGAAGACTATGGATTCTACTTCATGTTGTTGTATGGCATCAGTTTTATTTTGACTCATAGCAGCCATGTATATGGTTTCTAAGGTTTTAAATCTTCACAGTAACAGAAAGCCTCATCTTTTTCCCTCAGAGCAGTTGGTGGATTTGAACCACTGACCTTGTGGTTAGAAGTGCAGTGCTTATCCTACACCACCATCATGCTCATATATTAGCTAAGATATATTCAAGTCTCCTTCAGTGTAGGTTCTTAAGTAACCATGTGATAAAGCATCTCTTAGTGTCACTTAGGGTACATTATCAAAGGTAAGAAATAAATGTTTCTTACCTTTGATAATAAAAAAATTACCAAAATGTGGGTTGTCTGTTACACAGCATATTATAGTATATTCTGACTGATACATGATATTTGTTCCAACATTATGCCAGGTCATCAATGGGTACTGAGAATCCACTGCTGAATAATGCCCACTTTACTCTTGAAATATTCTATTAGTGTCACATAAAAAAAGGCATTGCTATTAATAGGGGAAGAATTATTCTAAAAGCTGTCAAATAACTATCCAAATGGTTGCCCTGACTTGAAGGAAAGGTCAAATTAAAGGCCAAAATGATTGCTTTGGCAGATAAATGACATTGCACATACGTAAGGATCTAAAGCTTCACATAATAAAAAGTTGAAAATTCTACCATTGAACAGAATTCAAACTTCTGCCGAGTTGCTCATAGGATTTGGTCTGGATTGTTAAACTTCCAAAATAAGATCCAATAAAAACTCTATGGAGCATAGTTCTACTCTGACACACATGGGAACACCATGAGTCAGAATCAATTCAACAGCAACAAATATTGCTTAGTTATCTATTTATTTTGCAAAGTACACACCATGAACCTTTCTAATCTGTTGTTATGTGCCATCTAGACAGTTCTGAGTCATGATGACCCTATATAGGGTTTCCAAAGAGTGGTTGGTGAGTTTTAACCACTGACCTTATAGTTCAAACTGACCTTGAGGCCAAGTGCTCATCCTACAGCACCACACCAAGACTATAATCACTTTAAAGATAATTAATTCATTCAATCTTCATAAAAATCATAATAGGTTTTTAGTAAGTTCTGTCAAATAGCTCCAACTCATAACAACCCAGTACAGGGTTTCTGAGAAGCAGCTGGTGAGCTGGAAAAGCCAACCTTGCTGTTGAAACCAACTTTGCAGTCCAGAGCATTAGCCTACAGTGCCACACCAGAACTCCTCCTAAGAGGTAGATATTATTAATAAGAGGTAGATATTGTTAATATCATCCCCATCTCACAGGTAAAGAAACTGTTACACAGAAAAGTTAAGTAACTAGCCCAACAATACATAGCTAGAAAGTTGAAGAGCTGTTCCCAGGCAATTTAACTTTCAACCTCATGGTCTTGTGAAAATGCTGTCCTATGATCTGATTATATCTTATCCATCAAACTAAGATAGTCATTTTATGGTCATTATTATCTCAAAAAGCAGTGCCTTTGCCAATGTCCAATGGTTAGCATATGTCAGAACAGGGCTATAATTTAGACCTGCAGATTCCCAGGTCCATGCCCTTGCTTTCCTCCAAATGGGTTTAGGACTTTGTGCATTTTACTTAATTTATATAAATTCATGTTGGCTTTATTCTCTATTGAAAACCTTTGCTTACTGAGGTAATATTTTCAGTTCATGAAAATCCATGAATCAACAAATGACCATTTGTTATCTACTGGGCATAGACATAAATGAGAAGACCATCAAGCTATATAATAAGCTCTCAGTGACTCTTGGATCTAACACTCAGCTGGAAGCCAGGTGCATGCTCCAGCATAGGAAATCAAACTCAGCAATACAGAGCAGGAAATAATATTTGGAAGGAATTATAGAAAATCCAGGATGAGAAGATGGAGAATGCATAAGGCTGTGGTCAAAGAGAAGGATCTTCATGGATGGAGTGATGCATCCATGGGTCGCTTAGGCTCTGGCTTCAGTATAGAGACAGGAAAGCATCCAATTTGATTGAAGTGGTTGAACCTGAGAGAGATGATGAGCACGGGGTAGCGTGGAGGCTGCAGAAATCCAAGCCCATGAATGCCATTCCTTTCTCCACTAGTAAGGCAGGTTGCTAATGAGACTTGACATAGATAATGGTATGAGGTCACCAACTTGATCTATCTATCCAGTTGCAGTACAGTCAACTCTGAGTCCTGGAAAACCCCTGTCAGAGTTAAGCCTTGCTCCATAATATTTTCAATAACTGATTTTAGGGAAGTAGATCACCAGGACTTTCTTCTGCGGCATCTCAAAGTAGACTTGAACTCCACCTTACTGTGAACAGCCAAGTGCATCAACTAGGGACTTTCCTGTAAAACATGGTTTGAAGCATCTCTACAGCAGCATTTTGGACATCCCGGTGGTTTATTTTTTAGTTGCCAGCATAAATGTCTTAATTAACAAAAGAGAGAAAGGACAAAAAAGAGGAGGGAAACGTTGGTAGCAGAGGAATGGGCAAAGTGAAAAAGAGGGCCTCCAGTTGAGACAAAGCCCAGCTTATATTCTGTTCATGATCAACCAAATAAAAATTTAACTTTAAAAGAAAGTTGTTATATAAATTCGTGTTAGTATTATTGAATTGCTTAATTACCATCAGGACTGTTTTCATTTTTAAGCACATGTGTGGTCGCCTCCACATTGGGAAACCATTCACAGCCAGGGAAAACACCCCCCAAAATCATTTTCCAGGGCATCTGTGGCCTAGCTGAAATTGCCACGATGTTTTAATTGAATTGGATTGAATTTCAGTGAATGGGACAGAAGTAGTACATTTTCAAGAACTAATAATTCTGTAATTTTGTATGTGGGGAGTACCTTTTGGCAAAATTAGGCAGAAGGCATCTGCATTTCTTTACATAAGGCTTTCTCATTTGGAACAAGACCAGGACTATCAAAAGTGCAGGCTGTTTCTTTCTAACTCCTCAGAGGACTCCTGAGGAAACATGTCTAGAGACGGTCCTGATTGATAGGTGAGGCTTCAATGAAGTTTGCCAAATGGGAGGCTTGAGGAAGAAGCCAGGAGATGGTGGTTGGTACAGTCAACTTCCCAGTGATATTTACCTGCTTCACTTTGAAATCATTGGATTTTGCTGGGTTCTTTTGGAACTCCCACACACAGGAAGGACAAGCATGGAACAATAGACCTTCCCTAGGCACACTAAGGATCATGAGATTCTTTGCAAAGAGGCCCATATGCAGCAACATACAAAAGAAAGGGAGTTGGACTTTGGGGAATAAGGATTCTGTTTTGGCTTCTGCATTCCTCATTCGGTGGGTTCTAGAGGGAATCATTTAAATTTTTTGTGCTCAATCTTTTCCTCTGCATAATTTCTAAAGACCTTCATAGGTCATGTTCTGGAAGCACCATCAGCCTTATAAGTGGCATCCGAGTCTACCCACAGTAATACAACATTCTACATTCCCCTCCTTCCAACATCACTCCTTCCTCTCTCGATACACTCCTTGATTTGTTTCACTGAGTCTCATTTTGCCACAAAATCCCCCTGGACTTTTTCATCTTGAGGCAAAATTCCTGTGCTTCCTTAAAACCAACTTTGCTTTCAAGTCTTGTTCAATCCCATCTCATGAGATGTCTTTAAGTCTTCCTCAACCATTCTTGCTGGCCAGACCTCAGCAGCAGTGGAACAACTGGGAGGGTAAAATTCCACTGGGTTGAGAACCCCTTAAGTGATATCCTCAGTGACTGAAAACAAACATTTGCTGTTGTTTTGTTGTTAGGTGCCATCGAGTCAGTACCAACTCATAGTGACCCAATGCATAACAGAAAGAAACACTGCCCAGTC
>NW_006408919.1:1189943-1193761 GCF_000296735.1 Chrysochloris asiatica
ACTCAATGGCTCTTAACAACAGTAAGAAGAGGCTTAAACTTGAGTCCTGGTGTGATTTTGTAGGATAAGCACTGGACTACTGACCACAAGGTCAATGGTTCAAAATCACTAGTTCCTCCTTGGAAAATCCTATACAGGATTGCTATGAGTGGGAAGTAACTCGACACCACTTAACAACAAGCTTAAATTCAATGCAGGAGGTGCACAAGGTAGTGGCCATATGGGTACTTGTCATGAAGAGCTGCTATTTTTGCTTGTGTTTCCCTCTCTTTCTGAAACTGCCCTTTTCCCTGCTCTGTGTGATTCTGATGGGTACAGTCAATTATATAGGCCAAAATTCCCAGATATAGGAAGTGTAACATGATTGGCCAAGACTGGGAATAATGATTAATCCAAGGGTGGATCAAAACTTGAGCCAATTACAGTAGGTTTAAGAGATGAATATAAATCATGGCCACAAGAGAATTACCTTCTTTTCTCTGGATTGCTATTGGTTGGAATGTTGTCATCTTGGAGTTATCAGGAATGATCTTAGCTACTCTGCAGGTCAAAGCGGGTCTAAATACAAAGTGAACACATAAAAAGGTGAGCTGAAAGGTGGAGAGACACAGTCTTCCTGATATTGTTGGCATCTCATTACACAGCCATGTTTTTCCTGGTATGGAGTCTGTAATTTTCTCTTATTATCATCAGCATCATTGTCATTGTTATGGAGATTACTATTTGCTTAAGTTATGTCACTTGCAAAAAAAAAGTTTTGCTTAAAATAAGACATCTAACCCACACTGGTGTGACATTGTAGGCTACGCACTGGACCACTCCTTGTGCTAGCTGCAAGGTCAGCAGTTCAAACCCACCAGCAGCTCTTAGAGACTCTATGCAGAGTCACTATGATTTGGAACAAACTCAATGACACACAGCAACTCATACTTGGAAGCCTGGTAGTGCAGTGTTTAAACTCTTGACTGCTGACCAAAAAGTCATTGGTTCAAACCTACCAGCCTCTCCATGGGAGAAAAGACCTGGTGATCTGTTACCATAAAGTTTACTGTATGGGAAACACTGTGAGACAGTACTGTTAGGTTGTCCTATTAGGTTGCTATGAGTTGGAGTCGATTCCACAGAACCTAACAACCACCACCCACATTTGGCATAGAACCCTGGACTGGAGGGGCTGGTAGTGTGACTTCAAATAGTGTAAAGCAAAGAAAGACACGGAGAAATCTAATTCAACAAAATAAGTCAACCAAAGAGGAAGAAGACCTGTGGTTCACAGCTCAGCACTCAGAATCCTGCTCTTTCTGACAAATGAACAGAAGGGGACACTGGACAGAGGAAGCCCAATAGTCATAGCTGAGCCTAAAGTTATACCATTCCATGCTTGTTACCACTGAGTCATCTCTGACTCATGGTTACTCTATGTGTTCCAGAGTAGAATTCCTCCATAGGGTTGATAACGGGTCAGCATGAGTGAGGACTGACTCAATGGCACTTAACAACAACAAGAACCTTTTACAAGAGATTGCCAGACCTTTCTTCTGAGGAACTGGTGAGGTGGGTTTATACCACCAAATATTCAGTTCATTGCTGAAAGTAAACCATTTGCTCCACCTAGGAGGTCAATTGCCATTCACTGACAGAAATATACTAAGATTTTTCAACACATCATCTTATTTAATCATGGTTTTAAAACAAAGTATGATTTACACAATGGAAGGGAGACTTAGGGAGGCTAAGTTAGCAGAGTTGGAGTATAAGGACTGGTGGTGGTGGTGAAATGCCATGGAGTTGGTTCCGACTCATAGTGACCCTGTACAGGGTTTCCAAGGCTGTAAATCTTTACGGGAGCAGAAAGCTTCATCTTTCTCCCTCGGAACAGCTGGTAGTTTCGAACTGCTGACCTTGAAGTTAACAACCTGACTCACAACCACTATGCTACCAGAGCAACTGGGGGTTCCTGCTGTACTTAACTGCAAACAGAAACTATGCCACTCCCTGCCTTTAGCCTCAAGACCTGACATAGAGAGGTTAATTAAGGTAAAAGTTAATATGCTCAGAATCTGAAGCAGAACTGTGTCCTCTCTTGGGGCCTATTGGCAGACTCAGCTGTGAGGAGGATTCCTACAGCGTAGATGGGGAGAAGCAAGGTTGGTGGCTGTAATTACAAACAGTGCTATTTGTCTCCAACCCACACGATGCCAGAGCACAGGTCAGGCAGAGAAGGGGTAGCTACAAATGCAACATGGTGCTGCCCTTAGAAAAATGTGTTGTTCTTGCTAGCTGTCATCAAGTTGATGCCAACTCCTAGTGATTTTCCTTATGTGTGCAGAGTTGAACTGCTCCATAGAGTCCTCAAAGCTGTGATCCTTCCACACAAATCATGAAGTCTTTCTTGCATGGATCCTTCCACACAAATCATGAAGTCTTTCTTGCATGGCACTTCTGGGTGGGTACGATGCCAATTGGTACTCAAGTGCTTAATCGTTTGCATTGCCCCAGGACTCCTACTATTAGTGTGTGTGTGTGTGTGTGTGTGTGTGTGTGTATACATTCATACTATGGAGTCCTGGTGTGGCACTGTGGGTTAATGCACTTGTCTGCAAAGCTGGTTTGAATCCCTATATCAGTGGTTCAAGCTCACCAGTCACTCCTCAGAAACCCTGTATACAGGGTAGCTATGAGTTGAAACCAACTCCACAGCACTTAACAACAACAATAAATACCTAACAGTGCTGCTATGAGTCAGAACCAACTAGACAACACTTAACAACAACAGTGCCACACCGGAGGGTGTGGTGTTATAGGATAAGCAAAGTTTGAATTACAAAGTTGGTTTAAACTCACCAACTGTTCATCATAAACCATGTGAGTAAAAACTGATGGCACTTAACAACAACAAAAACATTTGTATGTGTGTATGTGTGTGCTTCCTGGTATGGTGCTGTAGGACAAGGAATGGACTACTAACAGCAAGATGAGTGGTTCATACTCACAGCTGATCCTGGTTGCTATGACTGGAGGACACTTAACAACAGCATAAATAAAAACTAAACTCACTGCTGTAGAGTTAATTCTGAATCAAAGCAACCCTACGGATAAGGCTTTAGCAGCTAAAATCTTTATGGGAGCAGATAACTTCATCTTTCATCAGTGGAATAACTGATGGGTTTGAACTGCAGTCCAATGTTTACCCTACAGCAACACAAGGATTCCTTATATAGTATATATATGAGGGCAAGTAACAAGTTATCTACACTGAAATTATATTAAAATTTTTGCTGGCAGCATTGAATTATCAACTCTTTCAGTTCAAGGTCAGAACTGTGCAGGTATGAACATGGACATCTGAAAACAAAATATGATCAGGTATTTGAAGGAAGGTAAAGGTTTCTTAAAATAACTGTTACTGGTGGCAAGACACAGATTCATCACTATGAATCTGAGAGTAAATTGTAGAGTATGGAATGGCAACATCCTCAACTGCAGACAAAGTTCAAAAGTCAACCAACAGAGGTGGGGCTTGATGGTGGATAATGTAGACCTGCAGTGAAGTTAGCCATCAGCAATACCACAGAATACCAGGTGAAGAGGGTACATGGCAGAGCTCCAAAACTGAACCACATACGTACGAATATTTTAAAAGTTTGAAGGCTTATAGCTAGTGGAACTTGTAGCAGAAGTAAGAAATCACGTATTGTTTAATCTGCCGGACTCAGCAGCCTGGGAGCTGACAATTTGGGTGAGACCAAATGGCAAGACTAAGCAGGGAAGCAGACCCACCATGGAATAACGCCATCGGAACCTCAGAACAAAAGTTG
>NW_006408919.1:1195316-1196513 GCF_000296735.1 Chrysochloris asiatica
TTCTTTGAAAGGATTAACAAAATTGACAGACCATTGGAAACCTAACTAAAGAAAGAAGAGAAAAGACACAAATAACAAACATCAGAAACCACATGGGTGATGTCACAATGGAACCAAAGGAAATCAAAAGGATAATAGCACAATACTATGAAAAGTTTTACTCCAACAAATTTGAAACCTTAGAAGAGATGGATACATTTTTAGAAAAACATGACCTACCTAAATTTACACGGAATGAAATAGAAAACATGAACAGACCCATAACAAAAGAAGAAATTGATCAGGTCATCAAAAAACTCCCAAACAAAAAAGCCCAGGCCCCAATAGCTTCCCTGGTGAGTTCTGCAAAACATTCAGGGAAGAGTTGTCACCATTTCTACACAAATTATTCCAGATGATAGAGAAGGATGGAAAACTTCCTAATACGTTTTATGAAGCTAGCATAACCCTCATACCAAAACCAGGGAGGGACATCACTAAGAAAGAAAATTATAGACCAATATCCCTCATGAACATAGATGAAAAAATTCTCAACAAAACCCTAGCTGACAGAATAAAGCAACACATCAAAAAGATAATACATCATAATCTAATGGGATTCATATCAGGGATGCAAGGATGGTTCAACATTAGAAAAATGACCAATGTTATCCATTATATAAATAAGAAAAAGGAAATGAACCACATGATCATATAGATTGATGCAGAAAAGGCATTTGACAAAATCCAAGATCCATTCCTGATAAAAATGTTCAACAAAGTAGGAATTGAAGGGAAATTCCTCAACATAATCAAGAGTATATACAAAACTAATAGCCTACATTACTCTAAATGGGGAGAAACTGAAAGCCTTCCCTCTGTGAACAGGAATCAAGCAAAGATTCCCTTTGTCACCACTCCTAGTCAATATTGTGCTGGAAGTCTTAGTAAGCACTATATGGCAAGACAGGGAAATTAAAGGCACCCAAATTTGCAAAAAGGAAGCAAAACTCTCTCTATTTGCTGTCTATATGATCCTATACACAGAAAACCCCAAAGACTCAGTAAAAAAGCTATTAGACCTCATTGGAAGATTCAGCAAAATGGCAGGATATAAGATCAGTATACAAAAATCAGTTGGATTTCCCTATACCAAAAATGACAGCATTGAAAAGGACATTAGGAAAGCAATACCATTTACAATAGCCACCCAAAGGC
>NW_006408919.1:1197802-1199439 GCF_000296735.1 Chrysochloris asiatica
AGCAATATAACACTTCCTCAGGATGTTGGAAATAGAAATTATGATCCAGCAATTCCTCTACTTGGTATTTACCCACAAGAAATATGAGCCATAACACAAATAGATATATGCACACCAATGTTCATAGCAGCACTATTTACAATAGCAAAAAAATGGAGACAGCCTAAGTGCCCATCAATGGGAGAGTGGATAAGCAAAGTATGGTACCTACACACAATGGAATATTATGCTACCTTGAAGAACAACAAGGAAGCTGTAAGCTATCACATAACATGGATGAACCTTGAGGACATTATGCTGAGTGAAATCAGTCAGTCACAAAAAGAGAAATACTGTATAGGACAACTGCTGTAAAAAAACAAGAAAAACAACCCATACTAAAGTGGGGGAATGGGGATACTTGCTGTTTACCAGGATGTGGGGGATGGGGTGAGGGGAGGGAGGGGAAGGTGAAGCACAGGATACAGAATAGACACAGGACAGTTTGGGTGTTGGGGGGTGGAATACACAAGAAGGGGGAGGGGAATGGAAGAACAAGGAGCCTGGGAAAACAATTAGGCAAGTTTGAATGGGCTAAGCATAACAGAGTTAAATAATGATGTATGCACAACCTTGGAACAACAGGGCTCTGGGATACAGAGATTGAGTGACATGGTTGGAATGGGGAAAAGGGAGGAATAATGTTATGATGCTTGGCTGTCTTTTGAATCTTGGTTTCTCTGGCATACCATTATAAAAGAGACATTTGAGGGAGAGAGAAAGGAATAGCCATAAATATCACCATAGAAAACTTGTAAGTCCGTCTTTTGCCTATAACTGACTGGAATACCTAAAATGGGGATTCAACGTGCCCAGTGAAGGAGGCTTCCTGTGGAGCCTCTGCATTACATAAGGCCATAGGTGGAATCCTGAACCTCACCCAGAATCTTCTAAAGTGGGAAATTTCCACTTGAAATGACAAGCAGACCAACCTGGATCTACTAGAAGAACAGAAGATACTTCTTGAAAGACAGACCAACAGGAAAAATACAAAACAATAACAGCAGACTGATTGATTACGACAAGAACAAGTAAGTTGCTCGCTCAGCTGACATCAAGGCAAATGGTCGGGTCCCCTCAGAGCAAACCCCCTTCCAATACTAAGATTCAATGGGAATACACAAGCAGACATGCACTCTGATTGATGACCATGTTCGTCACTGATAGAGGGAAATGAGGGAAAAACAGCAATGAAGCTGTAATCTAAGCCCACAATGTTCAAAAGACTCCCTGTGAACCTGGGTGGAGAGCTGGTTGGCCAGCAGTGTGGCAAGACCTGGGGACTCTTGGGCCCACAGTCAGTCACATAGCCACAGAGGACTAGAGTGGTAAGTGGAGAGTGAAGAGTCCAGCTGATAAGCAGAGAGGGCATATGCATAAGAACACCCACACTTGCAGATAATACCCACTTGACCTGGCTTCAATAGCTGCATGATCAGAGCTCAACTACTAGAAGAAAGAAGAGATTAAAAAAGAGTAATCTGATACAATTTGATGAACTTTACCTACACCTAAGGAGCTCTGGTAACATAGTGGTTACTAATCGGGTTGGTAACCTGAAGGTAGGTAATTCAAAACTACCAGCAGTTCCATGGGAG
>NW_006408919.1:1200264-1201284 GCF_000296735.1 Chrysochloris asiatica
GATCCTTAGTTATCTGGGATTCTTAAGGGGCAGTACTGGAACACTATCATGAAAGACGCTCAACAGTCAACAATGCTTGTCACAGTATGATGTCCATTGAAGAGCTGAAGTCTAAACTTCAGATTAGATGCAGAGGACTGCTACCCGAGTGCATGGTGATCTTTCATGACTATACATGTCTACTAACTTCTGCCCACACTGTTGATACTCTCAAAAAAAAAAAACTTCATTTTGAGGTGTTAAAGCATCCTCCTATAGCCCTGAGTTTGCTCCAATGGACTTTGACCTGTTTGGTACTCTGAAAACAGCCCTTTGAGGAAGATTTACCTCTGATGAAAAATAGAAGACAATGGTGCATTTTTAGATTGCAGCTCAGCCTAAAACATTTTAAATAAGGGAGTATGAAAGTTTGTTGACAGATGGACAAAGCATATTGAAAAGCAAGGAGAGTATGTCAAAAAATGATGGATTTGTCTTTTCTAAAAGTTGATTAAAATAAATTCTACAACCAGAGTGCAGATAATTTTTCACTCACCCTCATACTTTGTCATATATATACGTACTCCTGGTGTGGTGTTGTAGGATAAGCATTGGACTGCTAACTGCACCAACCCCTCATTGGGAATGCTATACAGGATTGCTATGTATAGAGTATACAGATAATATGTGTGCATGTATTTATATATAATATAATATAAGGAGCTCTGGTAGCATAGTGGTTACAAATTGGGCTGCTAACCTAAAGGTGGGCAGTTCAAAACTGCCAGCCGTTCTGTGGGAGAAAGATGAGGCTTTCTGCTCCCGTAAAGATTTATAGCCTTGGAAACCCTGTGCGGAGTCACTATAACTCAGAACCAACTCCATGGTACTTAACATCAACAACACATTTAATATATACATTATATATAACATATATAAGTATAATTTATGCATGCATTATATATTCATGTATAATATATAAATTTACTGTTGTTATTAAGTGCTGTCGAGTCAGTTCCCACAGATAGTGACTCTGTATAG
>NW_006408919.1:1202109-1203109 GCF_000296735.1 Chrysochloris asiatica
TGACACACAACATATATATGAGTGTAGGTGTGCATTGCTGTGTAAGTGTGCAGGGCTCCCCATATGGCACTATAGGACCAGCACTGGACTGCAAACCACAAGGTCTGCTGTTCACACCCACTAAATGCTCCTAAGAAACCCTAAACAGGGTCACTGTGAGTTGGAAACGACTCAATGGCAGTTAACAACAACAACAATAGGCAGATTCCAGGTATACCTTAGTGTCCCCCAACATGTACGGCAGACTTCAGAGTCATTCAATAAACATTGGTTATAAGAATAAATAACATATAACATGATGATCAGGTTTTTCCACGAATCAGGCTGCAAACCACAAGGTCAGCAGTTCGAAACTACCAGCTGCTCCATGGAGAAATATGAGGCTTTCTGCTCTGGTAAAGATTTACAGCCTCGAAGCCCTGTTCAGGGTCACTATGGGTCAGAACACACATGACAGCACTTAACAACAATAACAATTATTAGAAAATGAGGCAGGAGAAAAGTATTCATTGTACTAATTTATTTGTAGCAATATATTTTATTCTAAAAAAATCCTTGATACTCTATTATTCTAGGCCTATAGCCAGATCTTTAAAATGTTTTCATTAAAGTAATGCTTTCCAAACCTTATTTGCTATAATATCATTTGAACTTAACTTGGTCTTTTACTAAAAGGAACTCAACATATTTTTAAATCTAATATAAAACTCCAATATCCATGGCAATTTGTCCTACGGTGGTAGCTTGCTTCTTGGTATGATACTGGAAGGGATGACACCAATATTTCAAACACAAGAGGTGTATTTGGGGATTTTTTTGTTTTTTTAAATGTTTTATTGTGAATTATGTGACAGATTACATGGGAGAACATTAGTTTTACATTCATCCTATCGTATATCATTTCACTGCTATGCTTATAATCCCCTCCATGCATCATCAACCAACCAAAGGGTGTACCCCACAAGCCTGCCCCTCGGTCATCAGCACACAGCTCCTCTCC
>NW_006408919.1:1205059-1205586 GCF_000296735.1 Chrysochloris asiatica
AAGGGGGTTTACTCTGAGGGAACCCAGCCACTTGCCTTGATGTCTTCTGGGCAAGCAACTTGCTTGGTCTTGTAGTAGTCAGTCAGACTGCCATTATTTTTTTGTATTTTTTCTGTCAATCTTTCTATCAAGAAGCATCTCTGTTCTTCTAGCCACTCCAGCCTGGTCTACTTGTCCTTTCAAGGCTGAGATTTCCCACCTCAGAAGATTCTAGATGGGGTTCAGGATTCCACCTATGGCCTTAAGTAATGCAGAGGCTCCACAGAAATCCTCCTTCACTGGGCACGTTATAGCCCCATTTTAGGTATTCCAATAGGCAGAAGACGGACTTACAAGCTTTCTATGGTGATATTTCTAGCTATTCCTTTCTTTCCCCCTCAAGTATTTATTTTATAATGGTATGCAAGGGAACTTTTTAAAGTACTGAAGAGCAGAGATGTCAGCTTGAGGACTAAAGTGCGCCTGATCCAGGCCATTGTGTTTTCAATAGTCTCATATGGATGCGAAAGCTGGACAGTGAATAAGGA
>NW_006408919.1:1207506-1214482 GCF_000296735.1 Chrysochloris asiatica
TACCAGTACCAAGCTGTTTTGGCCACTGTAGTCATACAAATAAATTTTGAAATCAGGGAGTGAGAGGTTTCCAACTTTATTCTTCTTCTTAAGCAGTGCTTTGCTTATCTTGGGTCTCTTTCCTTTCCATATAAAATTTGTAGTAGTTTTTTTTCCAGA
This sequence comes from Chrysochloris asiatica, assembly GCF_000296735.1. NCBI lineage: Eukaryota > Metazoa > Chordata > Mammalia > Afrosoricida > Chrysochloridae > Chrysochloris > Chrysochloris asiatica. The sequence goes on from NW_006408919.1 coordinate 1,207,666, forward strand.
TCTTTAAAGAATGTTTTTGGAACTGGATTGGGATTGAATTATATGTGTAAATTGCTTTGGGCAATATTGGACAGTTTCACAATATTAAGTCTTCCTATCCAGGAGCATGGTACATTCTTCCATTTTTGTAAGTCTCTTTTGGTTTCTTGTAGTAGTATTTTGTAGTTTCTTTGAATGGGGGCTTAGTTTCTCTGGTTACATTTATTCCTAGATATTATATACTTTGGATGGCTATTGTAAATGGTATTGCTTTCCAAATGGCCTTTTCAGTTCTGCCATTATTGGTGTAGAGGATTACAACTGATTTTTAAAAATGTTTTACTATGAATTATGTGATAGTTTGCATGGGAGAACACAAGCTTTACATTCATGCTATCATATATTATTACATTGCCCTGATTACAATCCCCTCCATGCATTGTCAACCAATCAAATGGTACACACTGCAAGCCTGCCCCCTAGTCATCAGCATACAGCACCTCTCCCTCTCTGCTCTAGAGTTCCCAGCCTGAGGGGATCATCTTGTGTCACTATATTGGACAATATTCTTGTGCTTTTCATCATGACTCAATATTCTGGTGCTGACACTATTCCACTGCAATTCATAAGATCTTCAGTGACTAAACATTCAGAGTATTCTGTGTTTCCTTCTTATAAGTCTGTCTTCATCTGGAAGCTAAGATGAAACCTGTTCAATATGGGTGATCCTGCTGCTATTTAAAACACTCATAGGAAAGCTTCCAAAATCACAGCAACACAGAAGCCACAATAATATTACAAAGTGACAAACAAATGGTGAAATATTGCAAGGAGATGCTTGAAATTTTTCTTCAGTTCCCTCAGCTTGAGAAATGCAAAGCCTGCTTTTCACTTTTTGATTTTCTTACTCCAGATCTTTGCACATTTTATTATTTGACAATATTTTGTAGAGCTGCCATTAGAAATTTCTACTCAACTCTTTTACCTCCTCATTCCTTCCATTTGCTTCAGAATCTCTATGCTTGACAGCTAGTTTCAGTATCTCTTTTGACAGGCATTTTTGTCTTTTTCAATCTTTCTTGTCTTCTTAATGAACTTTTATTTTCTTCCTGTATGGTGTTCTTGATGTCATCCCACAACTCTTTTGGTCTTTGGTCCTTAGTATCTAATGCATCAAATTTGTTCTTCAGATGACCTCTAAATTCAGGCAGGCTATGTTCAAGGTCATATTTTGGTTCTTATGGACTTGTTTTAATTTTCTTCAGCTTTGGTCTTAACTGCCATCTGAGCAACTGATGATCTGTTCTACAGTCAGCCCTTGTCTTATTTTGGATGATGCTATGGAGTTTTCCACCATGTCTTTCCACAGAGGTAGTCAATTTGATTTCTGTGTATGCATTCTGGTGAGGTCCATGGGAATAGTTGTCTCTTATGTTGTTTTTAAAATGTTTTTGCAATGATGAAGTCACTGTTGTTGTTAAGTGCCATCGAGTCAATACTGACTAATAGTAACCTATGTACAACAGAACAAATCATTTTCCGTTCCTGGGCCAATCTCACAATTGTTGCCACTCTTGAGCTCATTGATACTGCCACTTTGCCAATCCATCTCTCTGCAGGTCTTCCTCTTTTTCTCTGACCCTCCAACTTACCAAACATGATATCATTCTCCAGCGACTGGTCCCTCCTGACAATATGTCCAAAGTATGAGAAATGAAGTTTGGCCATCCTGTCCTGTCCTCCAAGGAGCACTCTGGCTGTACTTCTTCCAACACAGATCTGTTGGTTCTTTTGGTAGCCCATGGCACTTTCAATAGTCTCCTCCAGCACCATAACTCAAAAGCATCAATTCTTCTATGGTCTTCCTTATTCACTGTCCAGCCATTGCATGCATATGAGGTTATTGAAAATACCATGGCTTGGGTCAGGCACACCATAATCCTCAAGCTGACATCCCTGCCCTTCAACACTTTAAAAAGGTCTTGTGCAGCAGGTTTGCTTAATGCAATATGTCATTTGATTTCTTGACTGCTGCTTCCATGAGTGTTGATAGTTGATCCAAGAAGAATGAAGTCCTTGACAACTTCAATCTTTTCTTCATTGATAAGAATGTTGTTTACTTGTCCAGTGGTGGAATTTTTGTTTTCTTTACATTGAGATGCAATCCATAATGAAGGCTGTGCTCTTTGATCTTCATTAGTAAATATTTTAAATCCTCTTCACTTTCAGCAAGCAAGGTTGTATCATCTTCACATCACAGGATGTTAATAAGTCTTCCTCCAATTCTCTTTTCTTCATATAACCCAGCTTTTTGGATTATTTGCTCAGCATACAGGTTGAATAAGTGTGATAAAGTCATTGGTTTTGAAAAATTCTATCATGTGACCTCCAGGCCATATTTTCCAACTACCGATCCTTTCTCTATATTTCCAATCTTTTTATATTGATTGTCAGCAATTATCCATACATATTGATGGAATGTTTGATCATTTTCAGGCTGAGGAAGTTGGTAGAATTCTTCAATTTCATCATCACTGGTTTTACTGTTTGCTGTATATATTTGAATAATTTGAGTAATGGTTGTATTAACTGGTCTTCCTTTTTGTTATTGTTAAGTGCTATGGAGTCATTTCTGACTAATAATGAACCTATATAGGATTTTTGATGACCTATTAGTGAGATCTGGTAGCGTAGTGGTTACGAATCGGGCTGCGAACCTTAAGGCCAGCAGTTCAAAACTACCAGCTGCTCCGCAGGAGAAAGATGAGGCGTTCTGCTCCCGTAAAGATTTACAACCTTGGAAACCCTGTACAGGGTCGCTATGGGTCGGAACCGACTCGACGGCACTTTGCAACAACAACAACAACAAAATTAGTGAGATCGAATGGCCAACATTGTGGTTCAGACAAACCTTGCAGTTCACCACATTAATCCACAGTGCCACGTATGGACACTATCCAATCCCAGACAATGTTGTACTTAAAGACAGATCTTGAGATGTGTTTTTTGGTGATAAAGGCAACACCATTCCTTTTTGTCATTCCTAGCATAGTAAACAATGAGATAATCAGATATAAAATGTCCAATACCAATCCATTTCATCTCAGCAATGCCTAAAATATCTATGTTTATGTATTCCATTTCATTTTTGAAATTTTCCAGTTTTCATAGGTCCATACTTTGCACGTTCCATGATCTCATTATTAATGAATATTTATAGTTGTTTCTCTTCATTTTGAGTTGTGTATACCCTGTGAACAAATGACGGCCCCAACAGCTTTACTCATGTGCATTATCACAGTCAACTCTGCTTTGATGAAGCAGTTCTTCCTTAGTCGTAATTTGAATGCCTTCCAACCTGAGTGGCTCATCATCTAGCACTATTTCTTAAAATATTCTTGTGTCCGTTGCGCTGCAATATTCATTATCCTTATGCCATCTGACAGTATTCTGTATTATTTATAAGATTTTCAGTGACTAAATATTTATAAATAATCCATCTCTCCTTCTTCCACGATGATGCAAATGAAGTAAAGCTTTGGGGATTTTCATTTGCTGATGGGGCACAAGTAAAAATGAGGGAAACAGTTGTAAACATCTATTCAGAATTGGACTATGGTATGTAAGAACTACAAATATAGAAAAATTGGAAGTTATCTAAAATGTAAAGAAATACAGAGATCGATATCCCAGGTATTAATGAGCCAAAATGGACTGGTATTAGTCCTTTTGAATCTGACAGTCACATGGTTTATGATGTTTGGAATGACAAATGTAAGAGAAATGGCATCAGTCATCATCAAAGAAAACATTTTAGGATCAGTCTTGGAGTATAATGCTGTCTGTGATAGGATAACAACCATGCTCCTATAAGGAAGACCACTTAATACCACTATTTTACAAATGTATATACCAACCATGAAAGTCAGTCATGATGAAATTGGAAAATTCTACCAACTTCTTCAATCAGAAATTGATCAAATGTGCAATCAGAAAGTATGGAAAACTAATGGTGATTGAAATGCAATGTTGTAAACAAAGAGGAAGGATCCATAACTGAATACATATATATATATATATGACCATGGTGACAGAAATTACACTGAAGATCACATGATAGAATTTTCCAAGCCCAAAGACTTATTCATTGCAAATGCCTTTCCTTTTTAAACAACATAAAAGACAACTATACACATGGACCTCACCATATGGAATACACAGAAATCAAATTGACTACATCTCTGGAAAGAGATGATGAAGAAGTGCCATATGATCCATGGTACATCGAGCTAAATGGAGAAAAGATTGAAGTTGTCAAAGACTTCGTTTTGATAGGAGCAAGCATCAGCACTCATGGAAGCAGCAGTGAAGAAATCAAAAGACATATTGCATTATACAATCTGCTGCACAAGACCTCTTTTAAATGTTGAAGAGCAAAGATATCAGTTTGAGGACTAGGGTGCACTTGACTCAAGTTATGGTATTTTCAGTAACCTCATACATATGTGAAAGTTGGACAATGAATAAAGATACATAGAACAATTGACGCATTTGATTTATAGTGTTAGAGGAGAATATTAAAAGTACCATGGCAAACCCCCTTCCAAAACTAAGATTCAAGGGGAATACATGAGCAGGCATGTGGTCTTGCTGCTGAGTACATTGGTCATCAATAAGGGGAAGTGGGGGGAAAATAACAAATGAAGTTGTGAGCTAAGTCCAACAATGTTCAATAGATTCCTGTCAACCTGGGTTGAGATATGGTTGGCCAGCAGTATGGTGAGACTTGGAGACTCCTGAGCCCAGGGACAGGGACATGGTGACAGAGGACTAGAGAGGAGATTGAAGAGTCCGGTTGATATGAAGTGAGGGGAGATACACAAAAGCACTAATACTTGCAGATAGTACCCATTTGACCTGGCTGCAATGGCTGGATGATCAGTAGAGGAAGAAAAAAGAGGAAAAAAATAGTAATTTGCTATAATTTGATGAACTTGACCTATAATTATGGATGTAGTAGCTCAAAAGAGGGAACAAATCTTTATAGCGAGGATCATTACCACCCCCCTGGTACACAGGGTTGACAGGGATGGACAATGTAGACACTGGCTACCCAAACTGGGAGGTCTACAAAGGCACGAAGTATCTGGCTTACAAGCTTTCAAGAGGGAGCCTAGTTCCAGAGGGTACGGAGGAAGGTAGAATCTTCACTGAGTTGTTTCCAACTTGTATGGAAGGGATTGATGAAAGGAGATGAAGATAAGACTCTTGTGGTTCACTAGTGAATAATTGCTATCAGGACTGATTGTGAGTGTTGCAAATGTAAAGGTAGATATTTTGTAACAAAAGGAGGGGAGTGGTGGATTTTGCTGTCCAGGAGTGGAGGATCCTGGGACTATAAAAGGAGAAGAGCAGAGTACAGGACCCTATCCAGAGAAGCAGTGACACCAGAGATGGAGGCGGAGACGATGATGTGGAGAGATGGAATGGCTGGGCACTCTGGGCTCAGGAACAGAGAGAAAGGGGCTGTGTGCTGATGGCAGAGGGACAGGCTTGCATGATGTACCATTTGGTTGTTTGATGATGCATGGAGGGGATTGTTATCATTGCAATGAAATGAAATGCAATAGGATGAATGTAAAGCTAATGTTCTCCCATGTAAAGTATTGCTCAATTCACAATAAAAACTAAAAAAAAAAGTCCCTCACCTTTTTTAAAAAAATATAATATTGATGGCTTAAAAATGAAAGAAGTAATTGAGTGCAGCTGACTCCACTGCAATCAAAACTCTGTTTACTAGGGTCTGTTTGGCTCAAGGCACTTGAAAATTTTTGGTGTGGAATTAATTTTAAGTTTACAGCAATTCTGCATACAAGTACTTTCAGCATTAATCTCAGATTTGGTTATTGTTGGCATAGCCTTTGTGTCTCTTCACAACTAATAAGTCAATCATATATGAGAACATTTCTAGGCCTTACTCTTGCTTTTGTTGTAGTTAAGTGCCATCAATTTGGTTTTGACTCACAGTGACCCAGTATGGGGTTTCCAAGGAGCAGCTGGTATGTTTGAACCACCAACCTTGTGATTACCATACAGTCATCACTTTACACTGTCACACTAGGACTCCAGCCCTTACTCTGTTGTTAAGTGCTGTCTAGTCAGTTCTGATTCAGCAACCCTGTATAGGGTTTCCAAGGAGCATTTGGGGAATTTGAACCACCAACTTTGTAGTTCAAACCAACTTTCAGGTTGAGTGCTAATCCTATAGTGCCACACCAGGACTGATACTATTCAGTTACAAACTCTGGTAATTTAATATTATAAACTCTGATAATTTACACAGAGATAGAATAAGTCCTAGGTATATTTACTCTACTTCTGGGTAAATTACCAGAGTTTATAATTTAATAGTACCTTTCCTATGCTGATGTTGTACTTTTAACTTCAAGAGTCTGTGACTTCCTGTTTCCATGTAAAAGTGATTGATTTCTAGCACTGTGGTAAAAAGTCTTAAAGTTTCTGAAATCCAGCTAATCATTCCTCCAACAGGTTAGCTTTTAAGACAAGTAAAGGGAAGGCAGTGGGCTTTAGGCACTTTACCTAATATATACTTTAAAAAAATTTATGAAAGAACTTTGGGAACTAAATAGCACATGTAACATTTTTTAAACAACAACTCTATTAAAATGTAATTCAAATATAAAATTCACCCACTCTAACATGTACAATTCAATGAACATTCAAAGCATTTAACCTTCACCATTATCTGGTTTCATAACATTTTCATTACTCTAATATTGTTATTGTTAAGTGCCATAGAGTCAGTTCCGACCTTTAT
>NW_006408919.1:1214635-1217297 GCF_000296735.1 Chrysochloris asiatica
TTAGCCCACAGTGACACATCAGGACAAAACACCATATCTATTAACAGTCCCCGTACCCCTTCCCCTCCCCTTAGCCCCTGGCAACCTCTAATGTACTTTCCATTTCTACAGATTTGCATATTTGGGTATTTCATATAAATGAAATCATATAGTATGTAGTCTTTGTGTCTGGTTTCTTCATATAGCACAATATTTTCAAGATTTATCCATGTTGTAGCAAGTATCCATATTTCAATTATTTTAATTCTAAATAAATACTCCATTGTGTAGATATAGCACATTTTGTTTGTGCATTCATCAGATGGCAGTGGTTGTTTTCTTTTAGGGTTAATTCCATTTTTATTTAAATTAAATAATAATGCTGCACCTGGCCTTGTTTGGGCTAATGATATGAAAGGAGCTTTTTTACTGTTTCTTCTCACAGATATAGTCTATTTGATTTCTGTGTGTTCCACCTGGTGAGGTCTATGTGTATAGTCATCTTTTATGTTGTTTAGAAAAGGAAAGATATTTGAAATTAATAATAAGACAATTTTATGGTGCTCTTCAACATATTTCAATGTTCAACATTCTGTTGTTATCCGACAGTGTTCCACTGCTATTCATAAGATTTTCAGGTACTAAATATTCAGAAGCAATCTAGCTCTCCTTCCTCATAGGTCTTAATCTGCAAGCTCAGCTGAAACCTGTCCACCATGGTTGACCCTACTGGAATTTAAAATACTGGTGGCAGAGCTTCCAGAACCATGACAACATGTAAGCTACCACAGTACAACAAACTGACAGACAAGCGGTAGAAGAAAGAAATATAAACTATATAAAAATAAAAAAGAAACAATAAAACTATTCTTATTCACAGTTGGCATGATTCTATAATTATAATATCCCAAAGATTCTACAAGATGTTTTCTGATTTTAATAGTATAATTCAGCAACATTGAAGCTTACAACATCAATGCACAAAATTAGATTGGGTTCCTTCACACAAATATGGAGAAATCTAAAAATAAAAGAAAACAATGTCATGTAAAATGCTCCCAAAATGGAAAAAATATCTAAGAATAAACCTAGTCATGGAGTTAAGCAACTTTAACAATGAAAACTATAAAACACTATTTTGATATTGTTGTGTTTCATCAAATCGACTCTGACTCATAGCCACCCTGCATAGATTAGTGGGTTTGAACTGCTGACCTTGCAGTTACCACTCCAGTGCTTTTCCAATAGTACCACAACAGGGTCCATAAAATCACTATCATAACTACCTGAAAGAAAAGTTGGAGTTGTGGTGTGGTTGTAGAATAAGTACTAGACTGCTAAGTGAAAATTCAGTGGTTGGAACCCACCAACTGCTCCTTGGAAACTCTATACAGGGCCACTATGAGTAGGAAAGGACTCTAGGCCACTTAAAAACAACAACAACAAATAACAACTTACATAAAGGAAGCATATTCCAAACTCATAGACTGGATGATTGGATGATCAACATTGTGAACATCAATACTACACAAAATGACTACCAGTGTCGGTCAGTTTGCCATCCTGTGGTTACTTGTGTGTTGCTGTGCTGCTAGAAACTATGTCACTGGCATTTTAAATAACAACAAGGGCACCCATGGTGGACAAGTTTCTGTTGAATTCCCAGATTAAGACAGACTAAGAAGAAGAAAAGTTGGAGCACTTCTGAATGGTAAGCCTTGGAAAACCTTATGAATAGTAGCAGAACGGTGTCAGATAGAGTGCCAGAAGATGAGTCACTCAGGTTGGAAGGCACTCAAAATACAACTGAGGAAGAGCTGCCTTCTCCAAGAAGAGTTTCCCTTAATGAGAGGAGAAAAGCTTATGGGATCTTCAAAGCTGATGTGGCAACACTTAAAATGGGAAGAAACAGCTGCAAATAATTATTTACAATCAGAACTGGAATGTAACATAGTATAAATCTAGGAAAATTGGAAGCTGTCAAAATCAAATGGAATGCATAAACATCAATATCCCAGGAATTAGTCAGCTGAAATACACAGGTATTGGCTATATGGTTTACTATGTCAGGAACTAGAAATTGAAAAGGAATGGCATCACATTCATCATCAAAAATAACATTTCAAGATCTATCTTGAAGAACAGCTTTGTACATGATAAGGCAATATCCATACAATTACAAGGAAGACTAGTTAATGCCATTATTATTCAGATTTGCACACAAACCGTTAAAACCAGTAATGATGAAGTTGAAGATTTCTACAAACTTCATTCTGAAATTGATAAAGCATGGAATCAAGATGCATTCATAATTACTGGTGATTAGAATGTGAAGGTTGGAAGCAAAGATGTAGGATCAGTAGTTGGAAATGCAGCCTTGATAGAAATGATATAGGAGATCACATGACAGAATTATACAAGACCAATGATTTAGTCTTTGAAATAGTTTTTTTGCAACAACCAAAAAGGCAACTGTACACATGAAACTTCCCAGAATTTAAATAGACTACCGATGATACAACCTTGCTTGCTGAAAATGAAGAGGACTTGAAACATTTACTTATGAAGATCAAAGACCACAGCCTTTGATATGGATTGCATCTCAATGTCAAGAAAACAAAAATCCTTACCACTGGACCAATGGAGAAAAGATTGAAGTTGTCAAGGACTTCATTGTTCTTGG
>NW_006408919.1:1217397-1218685 GCF_000296735.1 Chrysochloris asiatica
ATTCGTAACCACTACACTTCCACATCAGTAAGTAGGTAAGTATTTTAAGTCCTTTTCACTTTCAGCAAGCAAGGTTGTATCATCTGCACATTGCAGGTTGTTAATGAGTCTTCCACTAATCCTGATGCCACATTTTCTTTCATATAATCCAGCTTCTCAGATTATTTGCTCAGCATACAAGTTGATTGATCATCGAAGATGGAGTGTATGCTGTATGAATTTAGGAAAGTTTGACATTGTCAAAAATGAAATAGAACAAATAAACACCAATATCCTAGGCATTGTTGTTGTTATTGTTAAGTGCTATTGAGCCATTTCTGGCCCATAGTGGCCCTATATAGGGCTTTGGAGGACAAATTAATGAGCTAGAAACACTGTCTTGTGGTTCAAACCGACTATGCAGTCCAGTTCATTAACCCACATCCTGGGCATGGGTGAGCTGAACTGGACCTTTATTGCTCCATTTTGAATCTGACAATTGCATGGGTTACTATGCCAGGAATGACAAATTAAAGAGGAACATCATTGTATTTATCATACCAAGATCACCAACTTCTTCAGTCTGAAATTTATCAGACATGGAATCAAAGAATGTTGATAATTACAGCTGAGTGGAATGTAAAGGTTGGAAGCAAAGAGGAAGGATCAGTTGTGGAAAACACAACCTTTTTGATAGAAACAATGCTGAAGATTCCATGGTAGAATTTACAAGACCAATGACTTCTTCGTTTCAAACACCTTTCTTAAACAACATAAAAGGCAAATGTACACATGGACCTCACTAGATGGAGTACACAGAAATCAAATAGATTACATATATGGAAAAAGAAGGTATAAAACTTTCATGTCATCAGTTAAAACAACGCCAGGGACAAACTGTGAAGCAGACCATCAATTGTTTATATGCAAGTTCACGTTGAAGCTGAAGAAAATTAATACAAGCCCACAAGATCCAAAATATTTAGAGATCATCTGAAGAACAGATTTAATCATAGACACTAAATACCAAAGACCAGAAGATTTGTGGAATGACATCAAGAACATCATACACGAAGTAATCAAAAGTCAAGAAATAAGGAAAATACCAAAATGGATGTCAGAAGAGACTGTGATATGTGCTTTCCAGAATAAAGGTGTTAAAACAAATGAAAGAAATAAGGAAGTAAAAGAAATGAATAGAAAATTCAAAAATCCACTTGAGAGGACAAAGTCAAATATTATAATGAAATGTGCAAAGAATTGGAGTTAGAAAATGAAAGGGAAGAACATGCTAGCATTCCTCAAGCTT
>NW_006408919.1:1219424-1221128 GCF_000296735.1 Chrysochloris asiatica
TAAGGTGGAGGGTCAGAGAAAAAAGAGGAAGACCCCCAATGAGATGGATTTGCCAAGTGGTAGCATCGATGGACTCAAGCGTAGCAACAATAGTTAGGTTGACCAACAGTGTTTTGTTCTGCTGTGCATAAGGTCATTATGAGTTGGTACTGACTCGATGGCACCTAACAACAACAAACATCTTTCTGGTATTCTCTCATTTCAGCTAAAATCCACCTGACATCTACAATGTCTTCTTGAGTTCCTTTTAAAATTTTCTGTTCAGATCCTGTATCTCCTCAGGTCTTCTGTCTGCTTAAGCATTTCTGTATTGGACAGCAAGTTTCAGAGTCTCTTCTGACATTCATTTAGGTCTTTTCCTTCTGACTATTTTTTTTTTTTTTTTAAGAAATCAAATGTTGTAAACAAAGAGGAAGGATCAGTAGTTGGAAAACATGGCTTTGAAGATAGAAATGATGCTGGAGATTGCATAATAGAATTCTGCAAGACCAATGATTTGTTCATTTCAAATTCCTTTATTAAATAACATAAAAGATAACTATGCACATTGACCTCACCAGATGGAATACACAGAAATTATATAGACTCCATCTTAGGAAAGAAACAGAGGAAAAATTTGATATCATCAGCCAAAACAAGGCCATGGGCAGATTGTGGAACAGACCATCAATTTCTCATATGCAAATTCAGACTGAAGCTGAAGAAAATGAAGACAAGTCGATGAGAGCCAAAATAAGACCTTTTAATACATCTTACCTGAATTTAGACATCATCTGAAGAATAGATTTGATACAATAGACACTAAAGACTGAAGACCAGAAGAGTTGTGGGATAACACCAAGGGTACAGTAAAGGAAGAAAGCAAAAATTCCTTAAGAAGACAAGAAAGAAGGAAAAGATCAAAATGGATATCAGAAGAGACTCTGAAACTTGCTCTCCAGTGAAGAGATGATAAAGTAAATGGAAGAAATGAGGAAGTACAGGGCTGAACAGAAAATTTCAAATATTAGCTCAAGAAGACAAAGTCAAATATTACAATGAAATGTGCAGAGACCTGGAGTTAGAAAACCAAAAAGGAAGAACTCACTCAGCATTTCTCAAGCTGCGGGAATTGAAGAAAAAAATTCCAGTCTTAATTTGTTTTATTGAAGAAAATTCTGGGCAAATTATTAAATGACGTAGAAAGCATCAAAAAAAGATGGAAGGAATACACAGACTCACTGTACCGAAAGGAAATGGCCAATGTTCAAGTTTTTCAAGAGGTAGCATATGATCAAGAGCCAATGATACTGAAAGAAGAAATCCAAGGTGCATTGAAGGAATTGGCAAAGAACAAGGCACCCGGAATTGATGCAATATATCTATGCCAAGAATTTTTGGAAGACAACTATTTGGCCAATAAATTGGAAGAGATTCATATTTGCGCCCATTCCAAAGAGAGGTGATACAATGGAATGCGGAAATCATCAGACAATATCATTGATATTCCATGCGCATAAAGTTTTACTAAAGGTAATACAGGAATGGCTGCAATCATACATTGACAGAGAACTCCCAGAGGTTCAAGCTGGATCAGAAGAGGATTTTGGAACTAGGGATCTCATTGCTGATGTCAGATGGACCTCGGCTGAAATCAGAATATCAGAAAGTTGTTTACATTTTTGGTTTTATTGATGTTTATTGACCACACAAAGGCCTTCAATT
>NW_006408919.1:1221228-1227544 GCF_000296735.1 Chrysochloris asiatica
CAGGTGGCATCATTGATGGACTCAAGTGTAGTGAGGTTGGCCCAGGATTAGACATTGTTTCGTTCTGCTGTGCATGGGGTCGCTATAAGTCGGTTCCGATTTGATGGCACCTGACAACAACAACAACTGTTGTGGAACTATAGGATAAGCGTTGGACATCAAGGTCTGTCTGAGCTGCAAAGTCAGCAGTTCAAACTCACCAGTCACTCCTTAGAAACGCTATACAGGGTCACTATGAGTTGGAACAGACTTGATGGCTCTTAACAACAACAACAACACATGAAGGAAGATAGAGTGAAGATATTTGGCATCATCAATTCAAAACAAGGTTAGGGCATACTGTGGAGCAGAATATCAATTGCTCATATCCAAGTAAAGTCTCAGAGAGACAAATTATGACTTTGAATATATCCCTCCTTAATTTAGAGACCATCTCAAGAACAGAGGATGCATTATTAAGCACTAGTGACTGAAGACCAGGAGAGTTGTGAGATGACAGCAAGAACATCAAAGAAGAACAAAGTAAATGTCATTACAAAGTCAGAAAACAAAGAGACGGCCCAAATCGATGTCAGAAAAGACTCTGAAAGTTGTTCTTGAGCACAGAGAAGCGGAGAATAATGAGGAAGTAAAAGAGTTGATAGTGAGGTTGGCCCAGGATCGGACAGTGTTTCTTTCTGCTGTGCATAAGGTAGCTATAAGTCAGTACCGACTCGATGGCAACTAACAACAACAAAAGAGTGGAACATAGTTTTCAAAGGGCACATCAAGAAGATAGAGTAGAGTATTATAGTGACATGTGCAAAAACCCAAAGTGAAAAAAAACAAAAGAGAGCATGCTCGGCATTTCTCAAGCTGAAAGAACTGAAGAAAAATCATTCGTCAACTTGCAATACTGAATGATTTAATAGGTAAAATATTGAATAACATAGGAAGCTCAAAAGAAAAAGGAGAGATACAGAGTCACTGTGTTATAAAGAATTGGTCAGTGTTAAACATTTCAAAAAGTAGTTTGTGATCAAGAACTGATGGTCTTCATAGAAGAAATCAAACTCTACTGAAGGCATTGGCATAAAACAAGACTACAGGAACTGACAAAATACAAATTGAAATGTTTCAACAAACTTATACAACATTTGTGGGGCTAACTTGTTATCTTAGGCCAGGCTTTCTAGAGAAGTAAAAACAGTGAAACCTACATATGTATATATAAAGAGAGAAGTTATTTATCTTACAATTATTGAGCGCCAGATCCCCAGCAAAAATGAGAGAGAGTGTGTGCCTCACACATGTCTATTTTATTGTGAGCAGACCACACCCCCAAAGAAGCATCACTTGAATTGATTGGCTTCTCATAGACATTCATCATAGAGCTTACTATGCCTGTATTAGGTTTAATCACCATGGGAATAAGCACATCCCAACTGCTAAACCTCTGGAAATCCTGGTCTACTCACGTTGACACAAAGCCCTAACCATTACGTTTGTATATGCCAAGAAATCAGGAACACAGTTAGCTAGCCAATTAATTGGAAGAAATTCAATTTTTGCCCATTCCAAAGAAAGATGACCCAATGGAATGCAAAAATCATTGAACAACATCATTAGTATAACAGGCAAGTAAGTTTTTCTGAAGATAATTCAAAAATGATTGTAGCAGTGCTTTGCCAGGGAGCTGCCAAAAATTTGAGCCAAATTCAGAAAATAATGTGGAATGAGGGATATCATTGCTAACATCAGACAGGTCTTGACTGAAAGCTGAGAATACCAGACAGATGTTTACTTGTACATTGTTGACTATGCAAAAGAATTGAATTATGTTGGATCACAGCAAACTATGAATAACATTGCAAAGAATGGATATTCTAAAACATTTAATTATGCTCATGAGAAACCTGTACATATACCAAGAGGCTGCCATTCATAAAAAGGGGATACTCAATGGTTTAAAATCAGGAAACATGTGTGTCAGGATTGTATCCTTTCACCGTACTTATTCAATCTGTATGCTGAGCAATTAATCTGAGAAATTAGATTATGTCAAAAAGAGTTTGGCATCAGGATTGGTGGGAGATTCATTTACAACCTGCAATATACAGAAGACACAACCTTGCTTCTTGTTGGACAGGAAGAGTACCTCAAATACCTACTTATGAATATGAAATTCTATACCTTCAGGATAGATTATACCTCAACATTTTATATATAAATATATGTATGTATGTATATAAATATACGCACTATGCGTTAATGTGCTGGACTGCAAGCTTGGCAGTTCAAGTTCACCAGCCACTCCTCCAAAACCCTTTACAGGGTTGCTATGGATCGGAACTGACTTGATGGCACTTAACAACAAATATATACATATATATTCTCACAACTGGACCAATTAATAATATCATTATTTTGCTTGGATCAGCTAACAACAATTGTGAGGATGGCACTTGACCAGGCAGTGTATTATTCTGTTGTGCACATTATTCTGTTGTGCATAGGGTCACTATAACCCAGAACAAATTGAACAGTACCTAACAACTATGAATCCCATAACTGAATATGTTCTCTGATATCTCTGTGGCCATTGTAATGAATTTCAAACCCAGCTGATTAAAAAGGTCATAAGAGGAATGATTGGTGCCACACTTTTTGCAGTTTGATGTCAGAAGTAGGCTTTGTTACAATGCCTCCAGACTCATGGAAATATCGGAGTTTTGTAAGGAAAATAAAGAAGGAAGGGAAGGTAAATTTCAGATTCTTAAATGGATGGTTACTTTACTTATTGCTGTGTGTAATGGCTGAAAGAAATGTAAGAGATACTATGCTGTAGCTGAGGGGAGAAAAAGTGCTATTGGAGTCACTTGGGGCAAAAGCCTGGCTGGTTAACTAATGATAGGGGACCAGGGCCTATTTGATCTACCCTGGTAGACAGAGGCCCAAGAGAATGTGATGGGAATGGGTATTTGTTATCTTGAATACAGAGTGCTTGTAACACTGCCTCCGCGTGTATGTGATTGGGTATGCATTAGGGGAAGTTAGAATTGTCTGGAAGAAATGGATTTTTATAGCTTAAGCCTTTGTTGAATAAGGGGCTTAGGTGGAAACTTGAATCACACCCAGAAATGCTGAGAGAAGAAGAAATTTACCTGTGAAGAAAATACCCACACAAAGAAAAATGATTGGCACTTTAAATTTGAACAAGTAATTTGCCATTGAATGTATCAAGGCAGGAAAAATGTGTGCCAATCAGAGAAAACATCATTCTAGGAATGAAAGTTAAAGGGAGATGATGAGTATACAGCCTGTTATGGTCTCTGGGGACCACCTCGTTTCACTTGATGAGAGGAAGTGAGGAATTATGTAGCAATGAAAAGAAAAGTTGAGAGAAAGAGAAGAGGAAGGGCTGGCTGGTCTGAAGTTTAGGGAGATGTGTGCACTCCTAAGCCTATAAGCACTGAAGTAGCCCATGTTGTTGTTGTTGTTAAGTGCCATTGAGTCCGTTCTAACTCATAGTGAATGTGTAGAGGGTTTCTGAGGATCGACTGGTGGGTTAGAACCACCAACCTAGCTGTTCAAACTGACCTCTCAGTCCAGCACATTATCCTGAAGTGCCACAATAGCCCATTGTTGTTTTTGTTGTTAAGTGCTGTTGATTTGTCTCCCATTCATAGCAATGTTATATAGGATTTCTAAAGTATGGCTTGTGTGTTTGAACCACCAGCCCTGTGGTTAGCAGTTCAATGCTTATCCTACAATGCTACATCATTCACCAGGACTCCAATGGATTGTTTAGAAAGAGCAGTTTAGTAATTATATATCTAAAATGGGCATGAACTCACTGGCTTACAAGTTTTCATGGATGTGCTTATAATTAAAATGATTAGAAATGGTGAAACTAAATCCTTCAAGTAAGAAAGGACTATTGGCTAGAAGAGCCAGGGTACCTATGGTGTAGTGAATTCACTTCTGGGTGGACTTGAATCCAGTTTTTGGTTAGTAGTTAAATGTACTACTACCCATGGTCTCCATTATGCTGCGTGCTCACTAAGTGTAGGTTGTGGTGGTGATTGTCATTAGTTGCTATCAAGCCCATTTCAGCTAGTAGCAGCCATATTCACAACAGAATGAAACACTGCCTAGTCTATTGCTATCATCACAATTGTTACATTTCAGCCCATTGTTGCTGCCACTGTATCAATCCATCTCTATGGAGGCAGGGGTGGGGGTCTTCTTTTTAGCTTCCATTTTTCCAAGCATGATATTCTTCTCCTGGAATTGGGCTCTCCTAACAACATGTCCAAAGTATGAGACGTAAAGTTTCATTACCCTTGCTTTTAAGGAGTATCCTATTTGTACTTCTAAGACAGATTTGTTTGATCTTTTGGCAGTTCGTGGTACTAGCAATATTCCTCACCAGCACAGTAAATCATGTGCATCAGCTCTTCTCTGGTCTTCCTTATTCATTGTCCAACCTTCATAAGTACATGAAGTAATTGGTAATACCATGTCTTGGATCAGGCATACCTTAATCCACAAAGTGACATTTTGCTATGAACACATTAAAATGTCTTTTGTAACAACTGTGCCTAATGTATTGTATCATCTGAATTCTTGACTGCTGCTTCCATGACTGTTGATTGTGGAACCAAGCAAAATGAAGTGTTTGACAATTTCAATTTTTCTCAATTGATCATGATGTTATTCATTGATACAACTACATGGATTTTTGTTTTCTTCACACTGAGGTGCAATGCATATTGAAGTCTGTGATCTTTGATTTTCATCAGTAAGTCCTCTTTATATTAAGTCCTCTTCACTTTCAGAAAGCAGGGATGTATTATTATCTGCATATTGCAGGTTGTTAATGAGTCTTCCTCCAATCCTGATGTTATGTTCTCCTTCATCTAATCTAGCTTCTCAGATTATTTGCTCACAATACAGGCAGAGTAAGTATGGTGAAAGGGTATAATGCTAGTGCACAGTTTTTCTGATTCTACATCCTGTTGTTATGTTCCAACAACTGCCTCTTGGCCTATTTACAGGTTCCTTGTGAGCACAATTAAATGTTCTGGAATACCCATTTTTAGCAATGTTATTCATGGTTTGTCATAAACCACACAGTAGATAGCCTTTGCATAGCCAATAAAACACAAATAAGCATCTTTCTTATATTCTCTGCTTTCTGCTAAGATCCATCTGACATTAACAATATCTCTAGCTACGTGTTCTCTTCTGAATCCAGCTTGAATTTCTGGCAATTCCCTGCCAATGAGCTGTTTCAGCTATTTTTTAATGGTATTCAGTAAAATTTACTTGCATGCAATATTAATATTGTTTGATGATTTCCACATTTCATTTTGTCACCTCTTTGGAATAGACACAAATATGAAACTCTTCCAATCAGTTGCCCAGGTAGCTGTTTCCAAATTTCTTGACATAGATGAGTGAGCACCTTCAGTGCCATATCAGTTTGTTGAAATATTTCAATTTGTTGTGGAGCCTTGTTTTTCACCAATTTCATCAATATTTTGAACCTGGTGTTTCACCAATGCATTCTTTTGGCAGCCCATGGCACTTTCATTATCATCCTCCAACACTATAACTCAAAAGCATCAATTCTTCTATGTTCTTACTTATTCACTGTCCAGCTTTCACACGCATATGAAATTGATCATCCATGCAATGATGCTCCATTGATAATTACTGGTAACTAGAATGTGAACGTTAGAAAAAAAGATAAAGGATCAGTAGTTTGAAAATAAAATTTTGGTGATAGAAATGGTTCTGGAGATACTATGATAGCATTTTGTAAGACTAACAACTTATTCAAATTCCTTAATGCATTGTAGAATGAACTCTAGACTGCTAATTGCAAGGTTGGTAGATCATACCTATCAGCTGCTCCTGGGAAACTCTATACAGAATTGAAATTGACTCTATGGCACTTAAAAACAACAGCAATATAAACAATAAAATCTTCATTGCAAATGCCTTTTAACAACATAAAAGGTGACTATGTACACATGGTCATATGAATATCAGATTCAAAATGTCCAATATCAATCTATTTCAGCTCACTCATCTGTGCCAAGAAAGTTGGAGGAAAACTATATGGCAAATTGATTTGAAGAGATCCGTATTTGTGCCCATTCCAAAGAAAGGTGACCAATGGAATGTGGAAATCATCAAACAATCTCTTTGCTATCCCATGCCAGTAAAGTTTTGCTAAAGGTAATATAGAAACAGCTACAATCATACATTGACAGAGAACTTCCAGAGCTTCAAGCTGGATTCAGAAGAGACCGTGGAATGAGAGATA
>NW_006408919.1:1230819-1236436 GCF_000296735.1 Chrysochloris asiatica
TGGTTTAAAATTAGGAAAGGTGTGTGACAGGGTTGTATTCTTTCACCATACTTATTCAACCTGTATGCTGAGCAAATAATCCAAGAAGTTGGATGATAAGAAGAAAAACATGGTATCATGATTGGAGGAAGACTCTTTAACAACATGCAATATGCAGATGATACAACCTAGCTTGTTGTGAAAGTGAAGAGTACTTAAAATACTTAGCAATGAAGATCAAAGACCACAGCCTTCTGTATGGATTGTATCTCAATGTAAACAAAACAAAAATCATCACATTCTTATCAATGGAGAAAAGATTGATATTGTCAAAGACTTTATTCTTCTTGGATTAATTATCAACCTCATGGAAGTAGCAGTCAAGAAATCAAATGACGTATTGCAATGGGCAAGTCTGCTACACAAGACCTTGTAAAAGTATTGAAGAGCAAAGATGTCAGCTTGAGGACTAAGGTGGACCTGACTCAAGCCATGGTATTTTCAATAACCTCATATGCATATTAAAGTTGGACAGTGAATAAGGAAGACTGTAGAAGAATTGATCCTTTTGAGTTATGATGGTGGGGGAGAGTATTGAAAGAACAAACAGATCTATGTTGGATGAAGTACTGCCAGAGTGCTCCTTGGAAGCCAGGATGGCCAGACTTTGTCTCTCATACTTCAGATATATTGTCAGAAGGGACCAGACACTGGAGAAGGATATCATGTTTGGTAAGGTGGAGGGTCAGAGAAAAAGAAGAACCCCAGCGAGATGGATTGGCAAAGTGATAGCGTCAATGGGCTCAAGCGTAGCAACAATTGTGAGGTTGATCCAGGACCAGGCAGTGTTTCATTCTGTTGTGCATAGGGTTGCTATGAGTCGATAATGACTCTATGGCATCTAACAACAACAACAACAAATTGATCATGTTTCAATATTAAATAATCTGGTTCTAGCTGACTGTGTTCTACTGCTAGCATAAGGTTTTCAATGACTAAACATTCAGCAGTAGTCTGCTTCTTCCTCATCCTGGTCTGTCTTATCTGGAAGCTCAGCTGAAACCTGCCCACCATGGGTGTACCTTTCTTGTATTTAAAATACCACTGTTATAACTTCCTGCATCACAGTAATGTGTAAGCCAGCACAGTATAACAAACTGATAGGCAAATGACTGATGAGGTTATTAGGGATGCTAATAGGTTACAATTCAGGGTCAGAAATACTCAGGACAAGGTTGTTCCAGTCAGGACAGCTTCTTTTTAGCCAGGTCTACAGGCAGGCCTCTCTCCGCCTCGGTAATATTATAAAACTCTTTTAGGGATGCTGATAAATGCTCATAGGACACATCACTCCACCATAAGCTTCAGCCTGAGGGAATTTGGCTCTAGCTCCATGGGTCATCAAACCAAGTCCCCCAATGAACTGCCTTTATAAGCACCCCACTCTGATTGCATTCCTCCTGTCCAAAGTCTCTCTGTTTTCCCTGATGTGGGATGGTAAACCCACAGCTTTGTTTCATGCTCTGGCTCTTGGCTTTGCTTCTGCTTCTCCTCTGCCACTCTTCCTGTGTCACAACTTTCTGTCCTTGGGTTGAGGAGGTTCAGTGTGCAGGGATCTTAGGATTCAAGGGAGTCACTACCCTCCTGGATCTTCTCTTTTAATGGTCATGAGATACCCACTTACCACTTCTAAGATGGCTCATTTCATACCCATGCTTTAGCTTCAAGTTGTTATAATTACAGCTAAGTCTGTTAGCCTCCACAGCTGAATCATGCCAGGCTATCATTAACTTCTCCCACCTTTTCTTAATCAGGCCCATCAGAAAATGAGTGATTTGGTGGGAGTTACAAAGAAACCTATTAAATAATTCACTATGGTGTTCACTTTCTGAAAACTCATTAATGGATAAGGTTATGGAGCACAGTTCTACATAGACACACATGGGGTCACCAAGAATTGGAATTGACTCCACCACTGCTGGTTATTATTTTAAGTACTTTCCAAGCAGCTCTGTGAAGTAGATATTTTATTATTCCCACTGAGCAGATGAAAACATTAAGGCATAGTGAGTTTATATAACTGTCAAGGGTCACAGAATTAGGAAGTATTTTCCAAATATCCCTAACAGTTGCCAACACTCATTTCCTTTCTCCTTGTTTGAGATATTAGTTAATGAACACATTAGTTGCAATGGCTTTTTAGGTTTAAAGACAAGTCTTATATAATCTAGAAGCTAGTCCTCTATTTTATAGTATTTAATCAAGAGTCTCTGAGCTCTAAAAACTGAAAACTGCTAAACATTCATACCAGGAAAACTTTTATTGGGTATCTACTGTCAGTCATTGAAGTCCTGGTATGGCACTATAGGTTGATGTGCTGGACTGCAAAGTTAGTTTGAACTACAAGGTTGGTGATTCAAGCTCACCAGAAACTCCTTGAAAACCCTATACAGTGTCACTGTGGGTCAGAACCGACTCAACGGTACTTAACAACAACACTGTTAGTAATTCATCCAATAAGCAATTATTAAATCTCTACAGATTGTAGTCCAGTGGAGGAAATGAACATTAAAACAGATCATTCTTCAAAAATTTAAACATTACACTTAACACATAGCATGTATTATACTGAAGTGTGTTTTGACATTTCAAATTTTTTGCATATTATTGTTGTTGAGAGTCACTAAATCAATTTTGACTCATAGCAACTCCTTATGCCTATTAAATAATGAATATTTTAAAATGGGGAAAACACCATAAAAGTTTCTTAAATGTAATTAAACACATTGTGAAAATGAAGAGTAAAAGGTACATGTTAAGTAAGGGTTTAATTAAACACATTGTGAATTTGAAGAGTAAAAGGTACATGTTAAGGGTTAACTAGCAAGTTATCCTAGATCCTTTTCTAAGAATATCCTACTTTTAACTCATTTAATCCTTCCAATAAGCCAATGAACTAAGTCCTTTAATAATTTCCATTTTACAAAAGAAAATGAGACACAGAGTTTACAAACTTGTCGAAGTTCAAGCAGAAAGTTGGTGCAGGCATACCTCACTTAATGCACTTTACAGAGAGGGCATCTTTTTATAAATTAAAAGTCTGTGAAAACCCTGTGTTGAGCATGTCAATGAGCAACATTTCAGGGTGGTTAGCATAAGGTGCAGAAAGCAGATGTTCTAAAACCTTCCTGAAGGTATTCAGAAAGGGCTGTGTAGAGGAGGTGACATCTGGGTTCATCCTTGCAGGGTAAACAACATTTCAACTGCCCCTGGTGAGTGGGGAGAGAGGGGGAGTGGGGGGAATAGATAGTTGCACAAATCAGATCATTTGTATCCACAAGTTTCAGAACTTAGCCAATCAAGTGTCTCACTATCATTTCACCCTTAATTAAGAGAAGATTATAGGACTGCTGTAATTTGGAATCTGTTTGATGGCAGCGGTTTGGGTTTTGGTTACTTGAAACTCCAATCTGCAGTCTCATGACATTTTTATCACCTGCTTACCTCAAATGAAACATTTTATGGCATGAGATGTTAGTTAAACACTTAACATGTTCTCCTCACTCTTATAATTCTCAGTATGCTTTGACTATATTAAGCAAATATTTAAGAAACATTTGGGCTGTTTTTCCATTTTTAAGTATTTAATCTGTAATAAACATATAGCATGTTAAAAATACATTTCATGCGCAGTATGTGTTAAGTGTTAAGAATATATTTTTGAACTGCCTTCTTTGACCTTGTCAGACTTTCCATTTCACTGCCTAATTTAACGGTTTTTTTAACCAGTCAAAAAATCTCTTCATGATGTTATTTTGGGTAAAATACCTCTCCTTCCAGAAGACTATTTTTGTTATTGTTTTGGTGGTTTGCTATTTAGTATTAAGACTTTTATAAAATTGACTTTGTAAAATTGGGCATAAAACAAAGAATTGTCTCATAAGATTTTAGTGTGGTTTGCTCTATGCTTTTTAAGTAATTCTTGTATTTCATAGTAAATCACAGCCCTATCCCAATATTTAAGAGACAAAATGAAACATAATTAAGATAAGTGCATTCTATATGTCTGCAGATTGCCTTTGAATTGTGGTGTTGGAGGAGAATACTAAAAGTGCCATAGGCTGCCAAAAGAACCAATAGATCCATTTTGGAAGAAGTGCAGCCAGAGTGCTCCTTAGAGGCCAAGATGGCTAAACTTCGTCTTTCATACTTTGGACACATTGTCAGGAGGGAACAGTCACTGGAGAAGAACATCATGCTTGGTAAGACGGAGGGTCGGAGAAAAAGAGGAAGACCCCCCAATGAGATGGATCGGCCAGGTGGCATCATTGATGGCGTCAAGTGTGGCAGCGGTAGTGACGTTGGCCCAGGATCAGACATTGTTTCGTTCTGCTGTGCATGGGGTCGCTATGAGTCGGTTCCGACTGTATGGCACCTGACAACAACAACAACATACATCTGCAGATTGTAATAGCTGCTAAAACAATTCTGAATCAATTCAGATATGAGAAACGACTATAGACTGTGAATATGAAATATTTCCCATAATCCTGAAAATCTTCATAATAACACAATTAGATAAATAAGATTGTCCTGCAATTCCTTTGCCATTGTTTCTTTTCCTTATTTTCTCTACCCTCCTGTGTTTGGGGGCTCATTACTATTGTTGATATCAGATTAGCTGTCACTCATGTTTAATACTCATGTTTATCTGTATGTTTAACAGAACAATACTTCTTGCTCCATCTTCCCAATCATTGGTATGTTTGAGTCCACGGTTGTAGTCACCATATCAATCTATTGGTGGAGAGATTCCCTCATTTTCATTGACCCTTGACTTATCAAACTTGATGTTGTATTTTAGTGATTGGTCTTTCTTGGTGACGTGTTCAAAGTAAACAAGACTAAGTCTCACCATTTTCACTTTTGAAGAGTGTTCTGGCTGCACTTCCTTCAAGACTGCTTTCAGGCTCGTAGCGAATCAGTTATCTGTTGCTGTATAGCAAACCAGTAGAATCTTCATAGCTTAAAAAAAATAACCATTTATTATTTCTTACAGATTCATGTGTTATCTGGAAAGTTTTTCTGCTCTGATCCCAGTTTTGCTGTTCTTTACTAAGTTTGTTCATACACCTATAGTCAGTTGGTATCTGAAGACTATTGGTATAGGATAGCCTTTGTTGGAACAATTTGGCTCTATTGCACAATTTCTTGTTTTGTAGAAGGCTAGCCCAATCATTATGTCAATACAGTAGGAGAAGAGCAAAAAAGTCAGTAATAAAAACAATACTCTGTCAAGCTTCTGCTTCCATCAACCCTACTGGCAAAAATAAGTCGCATGGTCAAGGCTAGAGTCAGAGATGAACAAAACACAAAAGTTCAAGGAAAAATCATGTGGGCATAGGGAGGAAATAAATTATCTATGCAATTAATCTACCACACAGAGTTGTTCTAACTGAGACCAGAAGTAAGAGATGATATCCAGCTTCTACTAAAAACAGCTCTGAAATGTATCACATTAGAATGTCTTGGATACAGTGGAGAAAAATGTGGAACAAAACTCAAAATCATAAAAATACTAGGCTTACTGGGGGAACAAACAAGATGGTGGATCGGGTGGACGTATAGCAGAGAGCTC
>NW_006408919.1:1236536-1242713 GCF_000296735.1 Chrysochloris asiatica
AACCCAGCTTCTCAGATTATTTGCTCAGCATACAGGTTGAATAAGTATGGTTAAATAATACAACCCTGTTGCACACCTTTCTTAACCTTAAAACATTCAGTGTTCCCATGTTCTGTTCGAACAACTGCCTCTTGGTCCATGTACAGATTCCTCTTGAGCAAAATTAATTGTTCTGGAATATTCATTCTTTGCAATGTTGTCCATAGCATGTCATGATGCACACAATCAAAAGCCTTTACATAGTTAATAAATCACACATAATCATCTTTTTGCTATTCTCTGCTTTCTACCAAGATCCATCTTATGTCAGCAATGATATCCCTCATTCCACATCCTCTTCTGAATCCAATTTGAACCTCTGGAAGTTCTCTATCAATGTATGGTTGTAGCCATTTCTGTATTACCTTTAGTAAATCTTTATTCGCATGGGATATCAATGATATTCTCCAATGATTTCTGAATTCCATTGGATCACCTCTCTTTACAATGGGCACAAATACAGATCTCTTCCAAACTTCTTGGAATAGATGAGTGAGTGACTCCAGTGCTGCCTTACTTTCTTGAAACATTTCTATTTGTATTCTATCAGTTCCTGGTGCCTTATTCTTTGCAAATGCCTTCAATGCACCTTGGACTTCTTCCTTCAGGACCATTGGCTCTTAATCATCTTCTTGAATATCAACCATTTTGTTTTGGTGCAGTGATTCTGTGTATTCCTTCCATCTTCTTTTGATGTTTTCTGCATTGCTTAATAATTTGCCCAGAGAATCCTTCAATAACACAAGTCAAGGCTTGAAATTTTTCTTCAGTTCCCTCAGCTTAAAAAATGCTGAGTGAGTTCTTCCTCAAGCTTTGGAAATTGTAAATTAAAATTCAAGCCTCGACTTGCAATATTGCCCAAACAGAGTGTTAAAATAATTGGACAATATCATCAAATTGCATTTGTGTAATGTTTCACTGAAGATAATACAAAAAGAGCTGCAACGGTGACAGAGAACTCCACAGGTTCAAGTTGGATTCAAAAGAGGACATGCAATGATGGATATTATTGCTGATGTTAGATGGATCATGTTAGAAATGAGAAATTATCAGAAAGAAGTTTGCCTGTACTTTATTGATTACACAAAGGCTTTTGATCACATGGATCATGACAAGCTATTTTGTGGAAAATGAATATTCTGGAACACTTAATTGTGTTTATGAGGAACCTGTATCTATACCAAGAGGTAGTAGTTTGAACAGAACAAAGGAATGCCAAATGGTTTAAAATTAGGAAAGGTGTGCAACAGGGTCGTATTCATTCATATGCTGAGTGAATAATCCAAGAAGATGGATTATATGAAGAAAAATGTGTCATCAAAATTGGATGAAGACTTGTTAACAATCTATGATTTGCAGATGATACAGTCTTGCTTCCTGAAAGTGAAGAGGATTTAAAATACTTACTGATAAAGATAAAAGACAGTCGTTTGTATGGGTTACAGCTAAATGTAAAGAAAATAAAAATCCTCACCACTGGGTCAATTTTTTTGTTTGTTTTTTAAAACCATATATGGAGAAAAGATTGAAGTCGTCAAAGACTTCATTTTACTCACATCAAATGAAGATAAGAAGCATCAACACTCAGGGAAGCAGCAATCAAGAAATCAAACAACGTACTGCATTGGACAAACCTGCTGCACAAGACCACTATAAAGTGATGCAAGAGCAAAGATGTCAGTTTGAGATTAAGGTGCGCTTGACACAAGCCATAGTATTTTCAATAACCTCATATGCATGTGAAAGTTGGAGAGTGAATAAGGAAGACTGTAGAAGAATTGATGTATTTGAGTTATGGTGTTGGAAGACATTACTAAAAGTACCATGGACTGCCACAAGAACAAACTAATTTGTGTTGGAAGAAGTACAGCCAGAGTGTTCCTTGGAAACCAAGATGGCTACACTTCACCTCTCATACTTTGAACATAGTATCAGGTGGGACCAATCCGTGAAGAAGGACATAAGGTTTCATACAGTAGAAGGCTAGAGAAAAAGAGGAAGACCCTTTAACAAGGTGGATTTGCACAGAGACAGCAGTAATAGGCTTACGTGTAGCAATGATTGTGAGGTTGACACAAGACCATGTGATTTTTCATTCTGTTGTACATAGAGCCACAATGAGTTTGTATCGATTCGCTGGCACCTAATAACAACAAACCTCATCTAGGCATTGGGTCCTTTGCCCCAAGCATGAAGTGTGTATCATCAAGTTTTATCAGTAATAAAAATGACATTTCTGCCCATGTGTAGTATACTCATTGTTTTTAAATTTCTATATTTGTTCAGAACCCAAATGATAAAAATAAATGCTAGCTACTTTTTCATGGTATCAGTAAAACTTCAAGAGAGGAAAATACCTAAAATCTTTTGCCATCAATTGCTCTTCTTTCAAACCTATCTGCCTTCCAAGTGTACCAAAATATCCCCAGGCCTTCAGAGTAATTATATTTATGATCATTCATTTTTTCATTAGTCTAAGGCAAATATTGTGGGAAGTCAAGAAGGATGATGTTCCAAAGTCAACCTCAGGTTTGGAATTGCAAGAGAGAACCACAGATTAAAATGGAATTAGAATCAACTGAACCCTGGATGCTCTTTCTAGTGGAACTCTCCACACGCACCACATATGATACCATCTTAGTATATTGAAAGAAGGTAGGGGTGGATCTAAAAGTCACAAATACCAGACTTAAGTCATTAGGCAAGGAAAGCTTTAGGTACCAAGAATTAAGAAAAAAAAAAAAAAAAATCCAACCGCGTTACTGGCAAGAGGGAGAACTGCTTAAATGTTTATTTCTAACTTGGACATTATATTGCATAATAAAAATGTCCTGATTTCATTCCTTGTCTCAACAAATACCTTGAGTGCCTTTTATGGATCAGACGTTGTGAATGTTGTGAACATAACAGAAAGCTAAACATGCACACAAAATATATTATTGTGTTCACAAAGCTTACAATCTAATGATAAAATAACTATGGTATGCCAAATCTCAGAACATTTGCAGGTCTCATCACCATTTATTTTTATTTGACAGTACATGCTATCAGAAAGTCACAGCAATGGTAAGGGATTAGAAAATGCAGACGTAAGGAGAGGAATGTAAACTTAAGTAGAATGCTAGGGAAAACGTAACTTAAATCATGACATTTAAGCAAATATTCAAAGTAGGTGAGACACTGAGAAATGTAGGTTACTAGTTAACAAAGCATGCCAAAACAGAGGCTTTCAACAGAATAGATTGGGCATATATGGCAAATAGAAGAGAGTCTAGTACAGTCCACTCCTTTGAAGTCACCGATTTCTTGCCCTCTTCTCCCAATCTACTGAACTCACCTGGCTACAGAAAATCACAGCACCACACACCCTAAATTCACTTTAAGTTGCAGCTGCAATTCCTTGGGGATCATTCTGCATTTTCCTACCGTTTATGGAGCTCTGGTAGCGTAGTCGTTACGAATCAGGCGGCGAACCTCAATGTCAACAGTTCAAAATTACCAGCTGTTCTGCTGGAGAAAGATGAGGCTTTCTGCTCACGTAAAGATTTACAACCTCGGAAACCCTGTACAGGGTTGCTATGAGTCAGAACCGACTCCATGGCACATAACAACAACAACAATGTCTCACCCTACAAAGATGACTGCTGCCTACCTTCTTTCTCCTCAAGCCCACAAAACATTTTCCCTTTTCTCTTGACTTCTTTGTTCATTGAGAAACTACACAGAATCTGAAGAAGGCTCTTACACATTCCTCACCACATCTACCTATCCACTGGTATTGTTATTGATTCCAGAAGATACGTAGATGTGGTGAGGAATATATACAGAACTGCCTATGTTCCTCTCAAAATCCAGTCTCTCCACAGGGCCTCAGGATGTCATCCCCTTTAATCTGCTGAAGAACAATACTTGAATTATTTTTCCTTCTCACTCACACTTCATCTACGTTTCCTCTTTATTGGATTACTCCCATCCGTCTTACAATCCCTCTGTTGTTGTAGTTGTTAAGTGCCATTAAGTCAGTTCTGACTCATAGCAACCCTGTAAAGTGTTTCCGAGGAGTGGCTGGTGAGTTTGAGCCACCAACCTTTTGGTTCAAACTGACCTTGCAGTCCAACATATTGACCTGCAGTGTCACACCAAGACTCCCAAATCCCTCAACAGCTTTTCTTTTTCTAGTTTAAAACAGATCCTGTTGAGTGTACTTCCCTTTCAAGCATTGATTCATTTATCTATTTACATAGAGCAAAACCCTTTAGAAAAAGTTGTCTATCCTCACTCTTTGCAAATCCTCTCTTCTCACTATGCTTTGCTTTTTTGGTCTGACCATTTATAGTATATTTCATATATAATTTATATACATAAAACCCGACTGTTTTTGTTGCACACTCTAGTGAATTTTCACAGATGGACACTATTGTGTCCACATCAAAACTTTCTTCCCATTCCCTTTGACGTCAGCTTATCCCCACTCCCAGCCTTGACAACCTGTTCCTAGTTTTATCTTTTCTAGAATGTCATATAAATGAAATCATACCAGGAAGAGCCTTTTGAGTCTGTCCCCATAGCATTTTGTAGCCACTTCAGTCAACTTTGTACTCCCATTTCTCCAGAACTGTTTTGTCATGTAAAGCCATCTTGTGGCTGGACAGTGGAGGTGGAAGAGGCATGAAGGTATCATTCATTTGAAAGTGTATTCATTCTTCGGCATAATTTTCTTTCTTGTTTTTCAACCTTTTGGTGGTTTTTGATTCAAACTGCACTTACAAATAAAATTATAGCACAAAAGAATTTCTTTAGGGAAAAATGAAGAATACATTTGAGATCTCTAAAGAAGCACTTGCAACTAGAGCATGAACACAATAGTCTGAGGAGACATCAAAGATGTGATCTCTACATCCCCCTAACAAAACTGTTGGGATTCTTGAAAAAATGAAGATCAATTCTAATTTTTCCATATTATATTCTCTGACTAGAGATTGCTAGGTTAGATTTTGAGCATGTCTTTGCCTGAAAAAACAGTGCTGACATATTCATACTTTGATGTTGTAGTTTCTAAGTGCCATCAAGTTGGTTCTGACTCATAGTGACCCTGTATAAGGTTTCCAAGGAGCAGCTGGTGGGTTTGAATTGCCCATCTTATGGTTAGCAGTGACGTGCTCTGTGGTGCCACACCAGGACTCTATTATAATATGTTTATTTACTTTGTTTCTAAGTAAAAAAGTTTCATACCAAAGTGAAGAGATAAAAAGAGAAAAGGGAGACGAAGAAGGAGACATGTGAACATTGGAGTTATTGATCAGGAGACTTTCTGAAGAAAATCATGAACAAAGACTCATCCTGAAAGTGAGTCTGGATATTCAGAATCCAATTCCTTCTCACCACCTCCACCTCTGACACCACTCTATCACTCTGGATTGTTGCAGTAGCCAACAAATTGATCTCTTCTCATCCAGTTACATTATGTCTCCCTCTTCTCTGAACCCTTTGGTGACCTCAGTCATTCATTTTAAGCCAAAGTTCATACACTGAGCTTCAAGAACTACAACACTTTGCCAACTCTTCTTTCTGTGACTTCCTTTGACTTCTGTCTTCCTCAGTCTGCGATCCTGTCTCCACCAGAGGCCCTTGGCATATGCTATGATGTTCACGTTTTCTGATATCTTTTTTGATCAGCTGGCTGCATGCCTTATATTCTCACCCTTTTCAAGTCTTCAGTGAGGACACATGAGAACCATGATGATTCAGTGGTAGAATAAAGATGACCTGGCTTCCATTTGTGCCCATATCTGCCATAGAAGTTTGTGTGTTATGATACTGATCAGATGGAGTTTCCAGATGAAGATGAACTAGGAAGAAAGACCTGGTAATCTACTTCTGAGTATCAGCCAGTGAAAACCCTACAGGAACTGGTCTTTCCTAACAACATTTCCAAAGTAAGAGGGATGAAGTCTTACCATTCTGGCTTCTAAGAATTATTCTGGCTAAAATTCTTACAACACAGACCTGACTGTTCTTGCAGAAGGCCATGCTACCTTCATTATTCTTCTCCAACAATATAACTCAAGTGCATAAATTCTTCTATGTTGTTGTTGTTGTTAAGTACCATCGAGTAAGTTCCGACTCATAACAACCCTG
>NW_006408919.1:1242813-1246548 GCF_000296735.1 Chrysochloris asiatica
AAAATAAATAAATAAATAAATAAATACTAGGCTTACTGGTGAAATAGAGACTGAAGAAATCCCAGAGACTATGGCCTTGGTCATCCTTTAACTCTGGATCTGAACTCTCCGCTATAGTTCAGTTTTCAGAAAGAGTTAAGACCAGAAGAAAAAGATGGTATTCAGCTACTTCTACAGACATATCTGAAATGAATCACTTTAGAAAGTCCTGGATAGAGTGGGAGAAAATATGGAACAAAACTAAAAATCATAAAAAAGGCTAGACTTACTGATCAGATAGAGACTGGGAGAACCCCAAATACTATGGCCCTTGCTCAACCTTCAGGTCTGGATCTGAACTCACCCCTCTGGTTCAATTTTCAGCCAAGTAATAGGTTAGTAGGAGGACTATCATGATGTCTGGTATCAGGTGATCCTGAAGGGTGATAGCAGTACAATTACAAAGATTGGGATGATTGTGCACTCACAACTCAAGAAGTTTCACTCAGATAGTGTTTATGCATTATTGCAACTCTGAGAAAATGCAGGATGTGACTTCATAGGTAAACATGAAAGCCCTGGTGGGGTGGTAAAATTCTAGGTTTATTATATTATAGTCAGTGAGTGTGCTCTATGTGGTATTTGGGTTTGGGGGTAATATATTAAGACATTTTTAATGTTCCAAAGATTTCTGATCTTTCTCTCTGAACACTTTCTCAAAGTCTACTATTTAAAAAAAGTTTCTGAAGAATAAAGTGTAAGTATATTGAAGAGATCAAGTATTCTAGTATCTAATTTACTAATATCCTTGCTTACTCTACTCCTATTTGGGTAAATACAGTTCTGAGATAAGTGTGTTCATTGCTCATTATAACTAAGAATTTATCCATTTATCTTTCTTAGTATTTTTGCTACATATGTTTTGGAAGTTTGTTAACTATAAAAAATATGTCTCAGACATTTGAGCACATTTTCAAGAAAAAAATTAAAATTCAAGTTCTTGGTAAAAGAACCAAACTATTTCATTAGCCAGACCACATGCATTTGTCAAAATCTCTTCACTAAGCAAAAGTCTAATATAAAGATTATTATGTTTCAGACACAGTGAGAGAAATTCTGGAGCTGCAAAAATGAATGAATGCAACCATTTGCTGTTCTGAAATTAATCATTTTCCAGGTAATAACAATATTGTTGTTGTTAGTTGCCATAAAGTTGGTTCCAACTTAAAGGGACCCTGTGTGCAGCAGAATGAAACACTACCTGGTCGGACGTCATCTTCACAGTTTTTGTTATGCTTGAGCCCATTGCTACTGTCATTGTGCCAGTCTATGTGATTGGAGGTCTTCCTCGTTTACACTGAATATCCATTTTATAAAGTAGAATGTCCTTCTTAGGGACTGGTGCCACCTGATAATATGGCTAAAGGATGAGAGGTGAAGTCTCACCACCTTTCCTTAAGGAACATTCTGATGGTACTATTTCCAACACAGATTTGTTTGTTCTTATGACAGTCCATGATACTAACAATATTCACCTCCAATACCATAATTCAAATGCATTAATTCTTCTACAGTTTTCTTTGTTCATTGTTCAACTTTCACATACATATGAGAAAACTGAAAATACCATGGCTTGGTTCAGACACACTATAGTCCTCAAGCTGATATCTTTGCTATTGAACCCTTTAAACAGGTTTTGTGTAGCAGATTTGCCTAGTGCAATACATTGTTTGATCTCTTGGCTGTTAGTTTCATGAGTGATGATTGTTTATCCAAACAAAATGAGTCTTTGATGTCTATCTTTTCTCCATTTATCATGATGTTATTTATAATTCCATTTGTGAAGTTTTTTTGTTTTTGTTTTTGTTTTTTACATTGAGGAACAATCCATACTGAAATTTGTGGTCTTTGATCTTTATCAGTAAATACTGAAGTCCTTTTGGCTTTCAGCAAGCAAGGTTGTATGATCTTCAAATTGCAGACTGTTAATGAGTCTACCTACAATCCTAATGCTATTTTCTTCATCATATAACCTAGCTTCTCAGTAGCATAGTGGTTACAAATCGGGCTACTAACCTCAGGGTCAGCAGTTTGAAACTACCAGCTGTTCTGTGGGAGAAAAATGAGGCTTTCTGCTCCCATAAAGATTTACAGCCTCGGAAACCCAGCACAGGGTCGCTATGAGTCGGAACCGACTCCATGGAACATAACAACTGCAACATAATGATTGACTAACTATAGAAAAATGGAATACAACCCTGGCACATGCCTTTCCTAACTTTAAAACATTCGGTATCCCCTTGTTCTGTTCAAATGACTGCCACTTGGTCTATGTACAGGTTTCCATGGGTATAATTAAGTGTTCTGGTGTACTTATTCTTTGCAATGTTACCCACTGTTTGATACACATAGTTGAGTGCCTTTGCAAAGTCAATAAAGCACAGGTAAACATTTTTCTGATATTCTCTGCTTTCAGTCAGATCCTTCTGATATCCCTAGTTCCACAACCCCTTTGAAATCTGGCTTGAATTTCTGACAGCTCCCTGTTGATGTACTGTTGCAGATGTTTTTGAAATATCTTCGGCAAAATTTTACAAGCATGTGATATTGATGATATTGTTTGATGATTTTTGTATTCTGTTTGGTCATCTCTCCTTGGAATGGACACAAATATAGAACTTTTTAAATCAGTTGGCCTGGCCTTTCAAATTTCTTGGCATAGATGAGTGAGCACCTAACGTGTTTGTTGAAATATTTCAATTTGTATACAGTCTTATTAATTTTTTTTTAACCAACTTTCTCAGTTCCTGGAGCATTCTATTTCTCCAATGCCTTCAGTGCAGCTTGGATTTCTTCCTTCAGTACCATTGGTTCTTGATCATATGCTACCTCTTGAAACTATTGAACATTAACCATTTCTTTTTGGTATACTGACTATGTAGTCCTTTCATCTGCTTTTGATACACATATCATGTATGAGACCTTCATTTATCTTTATAGATGAATAAATATTCCACTGAACATCTATATCACATTGTATTTATCCATTCATCTGTTTATGTGCATTGAATTATCCCCAACTTTTGGCTAATGTAGCTTATGCTTCAATAAACATTCGTATATGCATATTGCTTTTTTTTTTTTTTAAGTAGCAAATCCTTTAGAATTATAGGGTCATATCATCTCAGCGCTTTCTCCATATATAGATTGGAAGCACTAAGAATTGAAGATTTTCAACCTAGGGAAAATACTAAAGGTGATTATTGTGACTTCTTCACTCATATTTATTTGCTGTACAGAAAAATGCAATAGTATAGTTTCTAGTCTTCTCTAATTTTCTTAATTAGAGAAAGGTGACTTGAATCAGTGTCTCTGCTGGCCTCAAAGGTTGACATCTGCTCTGTCCACTCAAGTGGTATTTGTAAGGACTACCTCATATGTTGTTTGAACAGAACTTGGGAACACTGAATGGTTTAAAAATACAAAAGGTGTGTGACATGGTTGTATTCTTTCACCATATATATGCAACATGTATGCTGAGCAAATAATATGAGAAGCTGGGTTCTATGAAGGAAAACGTGGCATCAAGATTGGAGGAAGACTCATTAACAACCTGTGATATGCAGACGATACAACCTTGATTGCTGAAAGTGAAGAAGACTTAAAACATTTACTGATGAAGATCAAAGAGCACATCTCAATGTAAAGAAAACAAAAATCCTCACCACTGGACTAATAAACAATATTGTTATCAAT
>NW_006408919.1:1246683-1247870 GCF_000296735.1 Chrysochloris asiatica
CTTTTTAAAGAGTTGAAGAGCAAAGCTGTCAGCTTGAGTACTAAGGTGTGTCTGACCAAAGCCATGGTATTTTCAGTAACCTTATATGCATGTGAAAGTTAGTGAATATGGAAGACCATAGAAGAATTGATGGCTTTGAGTTATGGTGTTGGAGGAGCATATTGAAAGTGCCATGTGCTGCCAAAAGAACTAACAGATCTGTGTTGGAAGAAGTGCAGCCAGAGTGCTTCTTAGAGGCCAGGATGGCCTAACTTTGTCTCTCATACTTAGATATATTGTCAGGAGGGACCAGTCACTGGAGAAGAATATCATGTTTGGTAAGGGTCAGAGAAAAAGAGCAAGACCCCCAATGAGATGGATTGGCCAAGTGACAGCGTCGATGGACTCAAGCGTGGCAACAGTAGTGAGATTGGCCCAGGAACAGGCAGTATTTCATTCTGCCGTGCATAAGGTCACTATGAGTCAGCACTGACTCGATGGCATGTAACAACAACAACCTCATATGTCTCTGATATCATCAACTCATCTGTCAGTATAACATATTGTAATGGGTTGCATGTTGCTGACATTTTAGAAGCTATGCCACAGGTATTTTAAATATCAGCAGAGCACCCACAGTGGACAAGTTAAAGCTGAGCTTCCAGGTAAAGACAGGCTAGGAAGAAGGAGACATGGACTATGCACAATTATTTAGTCATTGAAAACCTTATGAATAGCACTGTAGTAGAAGAATGTTGAATGTTGAAACATGATGAAGAGTACAAGAGTATTAACTGATACAGTGCTGAAAGATGAGCCCCCAAAGGTTAGAAAGCACTCAAAATATGACTGTGGAAGAGCTTGCCACCCATAGTAGACAAGTTTCAGCTGAACTTCCAGATGAAGACAAACTAGGTAAAAGGAGAGACAGACTTGTTGTTGTTGTTGTTAAGTGCCGTCGAGTCGGTTCCGACCCATAGCGACCCTGTATAGGGTTTCTGAGTGAGTAAATCTTTACGGGAAAAAGGAGAGACAGACTACTTGTGATTATTTAGTGACTAAAAACCTTATGAATAGCAGTGGAACACTGTCAGCACCAGATTATCCAATACTGAAACATGATGAAGCGTGCAAGAATATTGTCTGATATAGTGCTGGAAATGAGCCCCTTAGGTTAGAAGGCACTCAAAATTTGTTGTTGTTGTTGT
>NW_006408919.1:1252917-1254918 GCF_000296735.1 Chrysochloris asiatica
TATACAGATGACACAACCTTGTTTGCTGAAAGTGAAGAGGACTTAAAACATTTACTGATGAAGATCAAAGAGCACAGTCTTCAGGAGAAGGATATCATGTTTGGCAAGGTGGAGGGTCAGAGAAAAAGAGGAAGATCCCCAACAAGATGGATTCATCATCAAGATCCCCATCAATGGGCTCAGGCGTGGCAACAATTGTGAGGTTGGCCCAGGATAAGGCAGTGTTTCCTTCTGTTGTGCATAGGATCACTATGAGTGACCAATGAAATGGCCACTAATAACAACAACAACATTTTGAATTGGGTGAAGGTTTACAGAGACAATCACTTTTTCAATCAACAATGTGTACACATTTTTTTCTTCCATCTCATTGATTATAACCCACACAATGTAACATCTTTTATGTCATATCTCCTCCCTACATCTCTTATTTCCATTCCTCCTTCTTCCCTAATCCTTCTGAACTTGATAAAAGTTGCTTTTTTTCATCTCAAATAGATGAATATTCTAAGGTTTGTGGGTGTGTGTGCTTCACTAATATTGTAATAGATCTGTCTATTGCTTTGCTGAGGA
The DNA here is from genome assembly GCF_000296735.1 of Chrysochloris asiatica. Lineage (NCBI taxonomy): Eukaryota > Metazoa > Chordata > Mammalia > Afrosoricida > Chrysochloridae > Chrysochloris > Chrysochloris asiatica. The sequence continues at coordinate 1,253,491 of NW_006408919.1, forward strand.
CATCTAAACGCAGTAGTTTCAGGGGCTCCATCAATCACTATCCAATCAGTAAACCATATCTTTTTTTATGATTTTGAGTTGTGCTCATTTTTCTTCCTTTCTGTCTAGAACCTTCTAATGTGATCTCTTTCAGAGCAGTCAGTAGTGGTAGCTTGGCACCATCTAGGTCTTCTGATCTCAGGTTCTTGGAGATTGATGTTGCATGGTCCATTAGTCCATTGATCTAATTGTTTCCAAGCATCTTCAATTTTCATCATCATTTTTCCTCCAGGCAATAAGAGACCAATAGTTGCCTGTTAGATGGCTGCTCACAGCTTTTCAGACCCCAGGTGACACTCACTAAAGTAGAAGTAGGACAGTGTCTTGTGGACTATGTGATCCCAACTGATCTTGTTGTTTCCTGAGACTTTAATCCTGAGTGTCCAGGCCCAGGAACTCACACTTTCAAGGAGTTTGGTAATATCCAAGAGGTTTTTATAACTCTGTCCCCTGTCTGGTTCTACCACATTCATGGATATATTTGTAGCAAAGGTAAATACCTGTATACAAATATCCTCTGTCAAATCTTTATATATTTGTGAGTAAGTACAAAAATTTTAACAAGGCAAAGGGTAGCTAACTAATGATTGTTATGGTTAATTTTATTAACCAACATTGGTGTTCTAGTGTGGCACTGTAGGATAAGCACTGGATTGATGGTTCAAACCCACCAGTTACTCTTTATAAACCATACATAGGGTCACCATGAGTCAGTACTGGCTCAACGGCACTTAGAAACAGCAACATGTCAACTTGACTAGGCTATGGTGCCCAGCTGTTGAGTTAAAGTTACTTCGTTTGTTGCTTTGTATATATTTTGTATTGACATTTAAATTAGTAGACTTTAAATGAGGCAGATCATCCTCCATAATGTGGCCATGCTTCAGCTAATCAGTTGAGGATTCTAAGAGTAAAGACGCAAGTTTTCCAAGACAGAAAGATACTGTCTCACAACAGTGAACAGACATCCTGCCAGAGTTTCTAGCCCAATGCCAGATTGGGCTTACCAGCCTCCACAATCACATGAGCTGTTTCCAGAAAATCAGTCTTTCTCTCTGCTGCCATTGAGTTCATGGCAACCCCGTTCACAATGGGATGAGATATTTCCCAGTCCAAATTCCAAAGGATTTCATTGGCTGATTTTCAGAAGCAGTTTGACAGACCTTTCTTCTTAATACATCTTAGAATGGAAATGCCACTAAAATTTATTCAGTCTCATAGCAATACACAAATATCTCCTGATTACACCTGAGGTGCAATCAAACCTAGGCCTTCTCTATAGAAAGCAAAACTTCTACCACAAAACCACCAATTACCCCCAGATATATATAACTAACAAAAAAATTATGAGGGGATTTCAAAAAGTATGTGAAATGAAAAGATAATGAA
>NW_006408919.1:1255688-1257462 GCF_000296735.1 Chrysochloris asiatica
CTGGAAATCGCCAGACCTTTCTTCTGAGTTGTCTCTGGGCAGGTTTCTAACTGCCAGCATTTGGTTTAGTAGTAGAAGGCTTCACAATTTGCACCATCCCATGATGTAGTTATAGATGATCGAGAGATAGAAGATACATTGATAGATTGTTAGATCGATAGCTAGATAGACAGATTATAGATAGATATCTTATTGGTTCTGTTTCTCTGGGAAACCCTAAGACAATGGCTATAAAATAAACATCATGTAGGTAACCTGGGATTCTTTGGGATAAAGGCTCAGTGTATAGCTCTTCTCTCCAACCTTTTCTGTGCCCTGTGTTTCTTTCAGCTGAACCCCAGGATAGAAAGAGTATAAACCTAGATAAGTGTATCTGAGTTGTATCTGAGTCTCCCACTGCCTCTAGGTAACCTGGGATTCTTTGGGGTAAAGGCTCAGTGTATGGCTCTTCTCTCCACCCTTTTCTGTGCCCTGTGTTTCTTTCAGCTGAACCCCAGGATAGAAAGAATATAAACCTAGATAAGTGTGTCTGAGTTGGATCTGATTCTCCCACTGCCTCTAGTTTAAGAGTAGTTCTGATGTACAGATACTTTGTTTTTAAGTTATTAAGGGCCATTGAATTGGTTCCAACCCATAGCGACCCTCTATAGGGTTTCCGAGGAAGGACTGCCGAGCTTGAACTGCCAACCTAGGTCACTGTAAATTCTAATTTCTGACTTCTACTTTCAGAGCATCAGCAGAAGACATAACAACCATCCTTCCTTGATAGGTTCTCCATCTCTGTTCCATCTGACATTATGGTCACCTGGTTGGGTTAGTTTGGCTTGTTCACCCTAAAACCTCTTCTGCTGGATGGTGGTATATCGTGGAGTCAGTTCTGACTCATAGTGACCTTGTGTAGGGTTTCTTAGGTTGTAACTCTTTACAGAAGCAGAAAGCCTCCTCTTTCTCCTGTGGAATGGCTGGTAGTTAGTTTCAAATTGGTGACCTTGAGGTTAGCAGCCTGCCTCTTAACCACTATGCTAAGGGACCTCCTTACAGACAGAAGTCCTTTGCTCTAGCTCCCAGTGAAATCTGAAGTCTCTCATTTCCCAGCTACCTCCCTTGTTCCACACAAGGTCACACTAGAACTTGTAGATTCCTCCCATGTCACCCTCGCTCAGCCTTTGGGAAGATAGAGATGCATTGCCTCACTTCTACTCTACCACTGATACCTTCATGAACGTGGGACAAAGTGAAACATTGTCCTACCAAAACTTCAACAAGGAAATAAGACACACCTTTTTTTTTTCATGACTCTCTCAGCCTCTTCTCTAACTTGGTAGGAGGGAAATTCAGGGAATGAAGACACTAGGTTACTTGAAGGATGTCCTCAGCAGCATCTTGTCTCTTGATTCTCCATCTCTTCCCCACATCAACATGATTTTCCCTCTTTTCTCTGAGACAAATTCCTGTCTTTTTTGTCCTCTCTACATGACGGCTCTGTGAAAATATATTGCAGATACCCAGCCTTGTTATTATATGTAAATGGAAGTTAGGGAAATTCAAAGAAAAAAAAATATTTTTCTCCCAATGAAAAGTAGGCTTGCAATACTATTATCTCTCTATGTACTTAAAGACATTTAATATGAAACTCAAAATTGAGCAATGAAGCCTTTGTCCTAGGAGGAAGCCACAATCTCCCCAAAGGAATGAATAACATTGATTCATTGAGCGAGGGAACTGCTAGGCAACACAGTTTATGAGGAAGGAAAAATACCTTGTTCTAATATAT
>NW_006408919.1:1257562-1264404 GCF_000296735.1 Chrysochloris asiatica
TATCCCTCTACACAGGAAAGTTAGTCTAAAAAGTAGAACAGCAAAATCTCAGGGAGGTAGCAATTATGAAGTTTTAACTGTGACTCTGTAGGATAAATACTGTACTGTGAACCAAAAGTTCAGCAGTTTGAGCCTACCAGTCATTCCTTGAGAGAAAGATGAGACTTTCTGCTCCTGCAAAGATTGATAGCCTTGGGAACCCTTACACAGGGTAGCTATGAGTCAGAACCAACTCAACAGCACTTAACAACAATGCATGTAGATGTCATCCTTCTGTCAGTTCATCACATTTTAATGGTTTTTGTGCTGTGGTGATTGTGGAAGATATGCTACCAATATTTTGTTTACCGACAGGATCACTTATGGTGAACAAATTCCTGGAGATTTACTTTGGAAAATTAGACAATGAAAACCCTATTTATCAAACAGAATTTTGTCATTATAATTCTGGATGATGAGTCCCCTCCGTGGGGAAGGCAACCAACAGTGGTTATAACATGTATTCAACCATATCAATGTTCATGAAGATCAGGCAACATTTTGTTCTGTTAAACATGAGTTCCCCATGATTTGGAGCCTGGTGTGGTGCTGTGGATTAATGTGCCAGACTGCAAAGCCATTTAAACTGCAAGGTTGGCAGTTCAAGCTCACCAGCTGATCCTCAGAAACCCTATACAGGGTCGCTATGGGTCGGAACCAACTCGATGGCACTTCACCACAACAACAACAGCAACTAACAATCTCAATCCCAATAGGGATTTTTTGTTACTGTTGCTAAGTGCCACCAAATCAGTTCTATCTCATAGTAATCCTGCATAAGGTTTCCAAGGAACAGTTGATGAATCTGAACCACCAACCTTGTGGTTCAAACTGACCTTATGGTCCAGTACTTTATCCCACGGTGCCACGCCAGGACTCCAAAGACATGTTAAAAGTGTTTTAAAGCAAAGATGTCACCAGAGAACTAAGGAAGCCTGATATGTCATGATATTTCAATTGTCATGTATACATGTGAAAGCTGGATAAATAATAAGGAAAACTGAAGAAGCATTAATCCTTTGAAATTATGATGTTGATGAAGAATGTTAAATGTACCAAAGACTGCCAGAAGAACAAGCTAATCAGCTTGGAAGAAGTATAACCAAAAGGATCATTAGTAGTGAAGATGGTAATGAGGCTTCACTTCACATGCTTTGTTTGACATGTTATCAGGCAGTACCAGTCCCTGGAGAAGAACATCATACTTCGTAAAATATATGATCATCCAAAAAGAGGAAGTCTCAGCAACATGGATTGACACAGTGGCTGCCACAATGAGCTTAGACAAAAAAGACTGTGAAGATGGTGTGTCCTGTTGTCCATAGGATCATTATGAGTCAGAACTAGCACCTAACAACAAAATAAAACAGGATTTTGTGACTTTATCTACTACTTCTTCAATGCTGTAGAATGAAACAATTAGAAGAAGGTGTCAGGGGCTTTTACATGATGTTCTTAAGGATTCTGGAAAGTTAGAGCAATGACAAATGGCTTTTGGATCATAATCTAGACAATCTTTTCTGATTATTTATCTAAAACTAAAAGCAGGAAATGATTCATTTGATTTCTGCCAATTCTGGAGTGTTGCCACTTTCAGCTCAGGAAGAGCCGGCTTCCCTTGGCAGTCCTCACTTATGCAATGATGAATGAAGTTCTATGTTTGGTGCTAGCTAAAATTTTATAGGGTCTAAAAAAGCAATTTATACATGCTTCAGGAGGTGGCTATATTTTTTTCTTTTTTAGATAGCTCTTAGTCACAGCAGGATACTCAATATACATATATCATATATGCTCTGTGCATTGATAAACATGGGCTTGGCTTCTGCAAGCCTAAAGTATGCTCTGCATCCAGCAAATAGGTACTAGCTGAACTCTGAATTTTCCAAGTTATTTTCAAACCTCAGGGACCCAGGACCCTCAATGGGATATTGTGAGAAGGAGAAATAGTCAGCCTAACAAAACATTTTCTTGGTTCCAAGAGTCAATGTTGGTATTCACAAACAGAAGAGGCCAGTTTTCGTTTCTTGTAAATCTTAGGCACAGGTTGAATGGCCTTGCATGCTAGCCAATCAGTCAACTAAGTTGTCAAGGGTCAAAGCTAGCTCAAAGAACAGTGGCCATGGGCCAAACCAACCACTTACTTTAAGTGATGAGCTCTCTAAATACATGCAACCCACCAAGCCTCATCCATATTACATGTCTATTGAACATTTTTGGTTTGTTTCTTTTTTCTGTCCTTTAAAAATACATAGTTATCTGGTTTGAAATATTTGAGCAGTGTTTTCTCTTAAGCAAACTTCAATATATTCTGTAGGTTAGCTTCCTCACTGCTATCATAACAATGGTTTATTATTCTTCTTCTCTCTGTTTCTGAATGTCATGCAGTTACAAGTCACTGTAAGAACAATCTGGAGATGAAGAATAAGAATCAGCTCAGCCATGCACTGCCTGAGTAGGTTCAAGCAAGTCACTTCACTTCTCACAGTTCTCAACTGTAACATTAACAACTTGCCATTGAGTCAATTCCAGGACCTGGTGACCCTGTGTGTGTGTCAGATTAGAACAGAACTCCATCGCATTTCCAGTGACTGATTTTTTAAAATATATCACCAGGCTTTTCTTCCAAGGTATATATAGATGGATTCAAACATCCTCCCTTTCAGTTAGCAGCTTGGAGTATTACCCATTTGCACCACCCAAGGAATTCTCTGTAACATTATGGGTATATTTATCCACCATCTTTAAGGTTATGTAATAATATTGTTGTTGTTTTTGTCATTGCCTCAATTCTAATTCATAGTGACACTGTATAGGCTTTCCAAGGAGTGGCTGATGGGTTTGAACCACTAACCTGGTGTTTAATAGTCCAGTGCTTATTCTACAGTGCTACACACCAGGAAGGCTAATGGTACTTTAATATGTGTGTGTGTGAGAGAGAGAGACATACAAGATATAGAGTAATTTCAATTTTCTGAAGGGTTACTAGAAGATCATCAAAACTGTGACCTTTTCCCACTGTATTCTCCACCATATTACATTGCTAAGCTTATCTTAGACATACTACATCAGGCAACTAAATAATATAATTGTGACTATATTACTAAATTCTAGCTAATTGACTGTAAAACAGAATGTTGTGGCAACTACCCAGGCTATCTAGGAACATTTTCGTTAAAGATCTTACAACCCTGTCTCTCCCAATCAATAATTTTGGAAGCTTTATGCTAAAAATAGCAGAGCCACAAAATGACAGGAGTAGGGACTTCTGAAGCTCTGTTGGTAAGAAGGACATACTGCAATCAAACATACTCAATTAAACTTTAAATAAAGTTGTACTATACTGATCTGTTAATAGTTGGGTGTTTCTCTGCTATAGAAAAAATACATGAACTAATACACAGAAGTTGTTTCTTTAATGTATACATAAAAGCATATAACAAGAGAGGTATGTTTTCAGGTGGTGGGATGGAAAATACGTTTTTATTTGCTCAGTTCGCTCTTTACTTTTGTATTCCAAAAATGTTCTCAAAGTAGCATAAATTGATGTGATAATTTCAACAATTATTTAAAAAAATAAGAAATGACATCAATTTCAAAAGATTGCCATAAGGATAAATTAAAATAACTTCCCTAACCTACTCACTATATAGGTATATTCACATTTGATATTCAACCATTCAATCAACAAAGACTAACTAAGCATCAACACTATATCAAGCTCGTGCTAGCAGCTGGAATCCCAAAATAAATAAAATAATATTCTGCTGGATCTAAAAGAATTCACAGCTTATCAGGAAAGATAGATAAGAATTACATTAGACAGTAATCATACAGAAAGAAGACTGAACGCAGAAAAGAATAATTTAGATAAGGTTTACTCAAAGGAATGGTGGTATCAATACCAAGCTGAAACCATAGTAAAGTAAGGTGGTAAAAGCATAAAAAGTGGTACCACTCCGAGAAATTGAAGTTTTATGTGTTCTGGGTACCAGCTACAACTCCTGCTTCGAACTCTAGCCAGAGTTTTAGACCCACAGTTTATTTTTATTTTTCCACAGTGTTTAATACAATGCCTGGTATACAGTGAGTATAGAGTAAATATTTGTTGAGTAAATAATTAAAAATAAACATTCCTGCCAAGAAGTTGTCCAGACTCTTGCTTATACATCTCTTGCAATAGTGAGTATCTTGTGAGGCAATCCACTCTATCTCTAAGCAGCTCTGGCCACAGAAAATTCTTCCATGTATTGAACCAACCAAAAGCCCAGTTATACTAGAGAACAGATTTGCATGAGAGAGAAGTGGTGTGTGATAAATGAATGTTGTTGTTGTTGTTAAGTGTCATTGAGTCTGTACCAACTCATAGTGACCCTATGCACAACAAAATGAAACATTGTCCAGTCCTGGACTAACTTCACAATTGTTGTCACGTTTGAACCCATTGATGCTGCCACTTTACCAGTCCATCTTGCTGGGAGTCTTCCTCTTTTTCTCTGACCCTCCACCTTACCAAACATGATAGCCTTCTCCAGTGACCAGTCCCTCCTGACAATATGTCATAAGTATGAGATACAAAGTTTGGCCAACCTGGCCTCCAAGGAGCACTCTGGCTGTACTTCTTCTAACACAGATCTGTTGGTTCTTTTGACAGCCCATGGTACTTTCAATATTCTCCTCCAACACCATAACTAAAATGCATCAAATCTTCTATGATTTTCCTTATTCACTGTCCAACTTTCACATGCATATGAAGTTATTGAAAACACAATGGTTTGGTGCCGGCGCACCTCAGTCCTCAAATGGACATCTTTGCTTTTCAACACTTTAAAAAGGTCTTGTGCAACAGATTTGTCTAATGCAATACATCATTTGATTTCTTGACTGCTGCTTCCATGAGTGTTGATCCAAGAAAAATGAAGGCTTTGACAACTACAATCTTTTCTCCATTGGTAAGAATGTTGTGTATTGGTCCAGTGATGAGGATTTTTGTTTTCTTTACATTGAGACACTATCCATAATGAGGAAGATCAAAGCTATGGCCTTTGATCTTCCTCATTAGATATTTTAAGTTCTCTTTGCATTCAGCAAGCAGAGATGTATCATCTGCATATCACAAGTTATTAATGAGTCTTCCTCCAATTCTGATGCCATGTTTTTCTTCATATAACCAAGCTTCTCAGATTACTTGTTCAGCATAAAGGTTGAATAAGTATAATGGAATAATACAATCTTATCACACACTTTTCCTAATATTAAACCATTCAGTGTTCCCATGTTCTGTTTAAACAACTGCCTCTTGGACTATGTACAGGTTCCTCATGAGCACAATTAATTGTTCAGGAATACCCATACTTCGCAATGTTGTCCATAGTTTGCCATAATCCACACAATCAAAAGCCTTTGTGTAATCTATAAAGCACAGGTAAACATCGTTCTGGTATTCTATGCTTTCAGCCAAGATCCATCAGACATCAGCAGTGATATTTCTCATTCAACATCCTCTTCTGAATCTCACTTGAACCACTAGAAGTTCTCTGTTAATGTATGGTTGCAGCCATTTCTATATTACTTTCAGTAAACCTTTACTCTCATGGGGTATCAAAGATATTGTCCGATGATTTCTGTAATCCACTGGATGACTTCTCTTTGGGATGGCCACAGATACAGATCTCTTCCAATCAGTTAGCAAGAAAGTTGTCTTCCAAATTTCTTGGCATAGATAAGTGAGTACCTCTAGTGCCACCTCATTTTGTTGAAAGATTTCAATTTTTCTTCCATCAATTCCTGGTGACTTGTTCTTTGCCAAAGCTTTAGCTCTTGATCATATGCTACCTCTTGAAATGACAGATGACTGGCAATATAAAAAGGTAATGATTAAAGGAGAGGAAGAGAACTTAGTGTCTCTGTAGGGTAAGCATTAGACTGTGAATCACTAGGTCAGTGGTTCTGGCCAACCAGGCTCTCTGTGGGAGAAAGATGAGGTTTTTAACTCCCACAAAAATTTACAACCTGGGAAACCTTATACAGGGTCACTATGCATCAGAATCAACTCAGCAGCATTTAAAAACAACAACAAAGTGGGAGGGAGAATGTAGTACAGCAGGCTACATTTTTCACTTCGTTCTTATTTTTTAAACAACTAACATATGACTATTCAAATGTTTGTGTCCCTAGTCAGTACAAAAAGTTCATGTGTTTGACTGCTAACTACAAGGTTGTCAGCTGGAGCTCACGCAGAGGCACACCGGAAGAAAGATCTAACATTCTACTTTGGACAAACCAGTCAGGGATAACCCCATAGAGCAGATTTGTACACTGTCAAACATGGGTTCATTCTGAGTCTGAATAGACTCAATAACAAATGCTCTTGGTATTAATAGGTTAGTCATAAAAGGGAACTGTGGCCAAGTCCTGGAAAGACTAGGTATCCAAGCCAAACAGGTTTCTCTACTGGGACACTCTTGAGGGATTGAAAAGTGCAAAATATATGCTTCAGTTGTGAATTTCTAAGTGAGCGTGGGAGGGATGAAATATTTAACATGTCTAAACTTCTTGAATAAAGATGGCAGACACCATTTATTGAATGCATGTGTGCACATAGCACACTTGAACACACCAGACACTCTATATGTACATTACAGACATTACCTCTGTCTTCTGTGTACAAGTTCTGCTGAGGTCAGGCAGTGTATGCTGTATAGAGAAGGAAACTGAGGCAATGACCAGTAAATGATAGCACCAGGATCTGGAGGTTTTCTGCATGCTATCAGATGTCAGAAGAGACTCTGAAACTTGCTCTCCAA
>NW_006408919.1:1266179-1267639 GCF_000296735.1 Chrysochloris asiatica
GTTCTGACTCGATGGCACCTGACAAAAACAACAACAACAATCAGTGGTCAGTCCTCCACCCACACCCCAAAATAACATCTTTGATGACTTCTCTATGGAGAAATTGGACAAATTTTGCTGCATTACATAGACTTTAGGATCTCTGACTGTACAATGGATAAGCACTCCACTATTATCTGAAAGGTTGACAATGTGAAACCACTCTCAGCATCTCCATAGGAGAAAAGACCTGGAGATCTGCTCCCATAACAATTACAACCAAGAAAACCCTAGGGGACAGTCCTTCTTTGTCACATGGCTCTCTGTAAGTCAAAATTGTCTCAAAGGTTCCCAACAGCACAGTCAGAACAACAGCACAGACTCTGCTGGTTTCTAGAACTTACACAAAGTGAACAAGCTGTGGGCTCAGTGACTGATGAGGCTCAGGACTTACACTGACTTGCTATTTAGCCAGAGAGTTCAATGCCAACTGAAGTGTGAATAATGGTTAATTTCAGGCCAAGTAATTTTCAAAAGGAGTAGAATGAAAGGGCTCATAGTTAAAAGTTGAAGGTTTGATGAGAGCCTAGAAAATGTTTTTATGCCATCAGGAATGATGCAGGGCTTACGCTTGTCCGAATGTTGGCTCCTGAGATTTCTACCCCAAAGGCTTAAGTTCTACTGTTTAAGAGCCTACCTCTTCCAAGGGCCAGAGACCAGAATGGTTGGTCTTGTTGATGGGAGTGAAGTGGTTCCAGCTGGGAGACCAGGAGGTTAGTGGGAACAGGGAGTCAGGAAAACATTGGCTTCTGTCTGACTACAGACCCCCTAGCCCCTAAGACTCTGGTTCCTCTGCTCCCATTCCCTGCAGTTCCTCCAATGTGCTCTTTCATTTGCCATGAAATATCACTCCATTTCACATCCCAGCAGTACCTGCTGGCTAGCAAAACATAGTCCAAGTTAAGAAACATGTAGCTGCCAAGATATTCTCAAAGAAACAAAGTCCTGGTGTGCACAGCATTTGCTAATCAGTGGGACACCCATTGCTTGCCATGAATCCCTGAACTACTGTAATAAATTATTATAGGGATATTGCAAAACATTATGAAATTAATAGCTGTCATAGACTAACATGTGTCCATCCCAAGAAACAAGTCCTAGCTCTTTAGCATGACATACAAGCCCCTTCATAGTCTGTCCTCTGTTTTACATCTAATCCAACCACACTCCAATATCCAAACTTTTATAAACATACTAGCGTCTTTTTAATTTCAAATCTTTTCTACTGTTGCCTAGAATGTCCTACACATAGGCACAAATGATTTGTCCTTGAAAATTCAGCATACTTTAGAATAATCAACCATGTGATTTCCAAAGGGCAACATATACCCAAAGACAAAGCTGAGAGAGGTTAGGAGAAAAAGACAAATGGAAACAAGAAACACACAGAGGAAGTGGGATACATGATGTTACAATGAGGA
>NW_006408919.1:1268449-1270082 GCF_000296735.1 Chrysochloris asiatica
TTATTCAAATTTATGCACAAATCACTAAAGCCAGTGATGATGAAATTGAAGAATTCTACCAATTCAATTCGACCAATCTGAAATTGATCAAATATATAATCAAGATTCATTGATAATTACTGGTGATTAGAATGAGAACGATACAAAGAAGAAGAATCAGTAGTTGGAAAATTTGGCCTTGGTAAAACAAATGATGAAGATCACATGCTAGAATTTCACAAGACTGGTGACTTATTCATTGCAAATAGCTTTATTTCAACAATAAAAAGAGTGACTATATGGATCTCACCAGATGGAATACAGATAATCAATTGATCCAATTAAAGTTCAGGGTGAAGCTGAAGAAAATTAAAACAAATCCATAAAACAACATCATGTTTATATGACCTTGAACATATCCCAAGTGAATTTTGAGATCACCTCAAGAACACATTTGATGCATACTAATGAACAAAAATAAGAAAAAGCTCTGGGATGACATCAAGAACATCATACTTAAAGCAAAAGGTCATTAAGAAGATAAGAAGGAAAGAAAAGACCAAAATGGATGTCAGAAGAGACACTGAAAATTGCTCTCCACCGTAGACATACTAAAGCAAATGGAAAAAATGAAGAGGTAAAAAGCTGAACAGAAAACTTCAAAGGGCAACCTGAGAAGCATTTTATCCCTCATTTTGTCTTGAACTTGTCCTCTTCTGAATTTGTCTTGAACCTCTGAAGCCAATGTCTAAATTGCCCATTCCCATCTACCCTGTATACAGAGAGGATAGCATTGATATAAAGACTTGATGTAAAGACTGCTTCCCTCTCTGTTGGAATTTTGAGCTATTACCTCCATGAGTATAGATCAAGTTCATCAAATTGTTACTATTTATCCTGTTTTTTTCCTTTATCAAAAATTGTTTTGTTTTGTTTTTCTTATCTTCCTCTAGTTGAATTCTGATTATCAAGCCATCGAAACTAGGTCAAATGGGTACTGTCTGCGAGTGAGTCTCCCCTCACTTCATATCAGCTGAACGCTTCGCTCTATGCTCTAGCCCTCCATGGCTATGTCCTGTCCATGGGCTTAGGCGTCCACAGGTTTCACCACGCTTTGGACTGACCAGCCTTTCCTCTTCTGTCTCTCATCTCCAGGTCAACTGGAGTCGATACAACGTGGTTGAACTCAGCCCATTTTTTTTCATTGCTGCCTTTCCTCCTCTTCTACTCACCACTAGACCAATGCGATCACCAGCAAGCTGACATGCCTGCTCATGTGTTCCCTTTGAGTTTCAGCCTGAGAGGGGGGTTTTGTTCTGAAGTGACTTGATGGCTTCCCTTTATGGCTTCCTGGCTAACAACTTGCTTATTCTTTTTTTTTTTTTTTTTTTTGATAATGTTTATTGAAAATTATGTAATAGTACATATGGGAGAACATTAGCTTTACATTCATCCTATCGTATACCGTTTCATTGCCATGGTTACAATTCCCTCCATGCATCATGAACCAACCAAAAGGTACCCTGCAAGCCTGCCCCTCAGTCATCAGCACTCAGCCCCTCTCCCTCTCTCTGTGTCTAAAGTCCCCAGCTGCTCCATCTCTCCAGGTCATCGTCTCTGGCATCACTGCTTCCATGGGTAGGGTCCCGCACTC
>NW_006408919.1:1271383-1273026 GCF_000296735.1 Chrysochloris asiatica
AGTGTCTATTTTATAATGGTATGCCAGGGAAACTAAGATTCAAAAGACAGCCAAGCATATCAACATTCTTTCCCCCCTTTTGCCCATTCCAACAATGTATCAATCCCTGTATCCCAGAGCCCTATTGTTCCAAGGTTGTGCATACATTGTTTTTACCACTGTCCTGCTTAGCCCATGCAAACCTACTTAATTTTTCCCATCTGCCTTGTTCTTCCATTTGCCTCCCCCTTCGTTGTATTGCCCCCTTCCCTAGCACCAAAACTATCCTGTGTCTATTCCCTACCATGTGCTCCACCTTCCTCTCCCTCCCCATACCTCATACCCAGCTTCCTGGTAACCAGCAAAGAATCCCCCTGCCCCCCTCCCCCTTTAGTATGGGTTCTTTTTCTTAGTATTTTACAATAGTGGTCCTATGCCAAATTTCTCTTTTGTGACTGACTAATTTCACTCAGATCCATGTATATAATCATCTCTTATGCTGTCTAAAGAAGGTACTTGCAATGAAGAAGTCATTGATCTTACAAAATTCTATAATGTGACCCCTAGCATCCTTTCTGTCACCAAGGCCATATTTCCCAACTGATGCTTTCTCTTTGTTTCCAACCTTTACATTCCAGTCACAAGTAATGATCAATAAATCTTGATTGCATGTTTGATCAATTTCAGATTGAAGAAGTTGGTAGAATTCTTCTATTTCATCCTTACTGGCTTTTGTGGTTGGTGCATAAATTTGAATAATAATGGTATTAACTGGTCTTCCTTGAAGGCACATGGATATTATCCTATCACAGACAGCATTGTACCTCATGACTGATCTGGATATGATCTTTTTGACAGTGAATGCAACACCATTCCTTTTAAATTTGTCATTCTGGGGCATAGTAAACCATGTGTTTGTCAGATTCAAAATGGCCAATACCAGTCCATTTCAGCTCATTAATGCCTAAGAAATCAATGTTTATGCATTCCATTTCATTTTTGACAGCTTCCAATTTTCCTAGGTTCGTTCTTGGTACATTCCATGTTGTGATTATTAATGGATGTTTACAGCTGTTTCTCTTCATTTTGAGTTGTGCCCCATCAGCAAATGAAGGTACCTAGGTCTTTACTCCCACAGCCTTTACTCCATTTGCATCATCATAGAAACTCTACTTTGAGGAGGCAACTCTTCCCTAGTGGCATTTTGAGTGCCCTCCAACCCGAGGGCCTCATTTTCCAGCACAATATTTGGCAGTCTTTCTCTGCTATTCATGAGTTTTTCAGTGACTAAATATTCAGAATTGTCCCTCCTTCTTCCTAGTCTGTCTTTGTCTGCAAGCTCAAGCTCATCTGAAACCTGTCCAAGAACAAGGCACCAGGAACTGATGGAAGAAAAATTGAAATAATTCATGAAAACAAAAATCCTCACCACTGGAGACACTAACTCATCTATGACAAGAAATTTGGAAGACAACGTCTGGCCAACTGATTGGAAGAGATCCATATTTGTGCCCATTCCAAAGAGATGTAAATCAATGGACTGCAGAAATAATTGAACAATATCTTTCATTTGTTGTTGTTAGGTGCCATCGAGTCAGCACTGACTCATAGCGACCTTATGCACAGCAGAACGAAACACTGCCCAATCCTAGGCCAACCTCACT
>NW_006408919.1:1274181-1277757 GCF_000296735.1 Chrysochloris asiatica
AATAATGAAAGTGCCATGGGCTGGCAAAAGGTCTGTGTTGGAAGAAGTGCAGCCAAAGTACTCCTTGGATGCCAGGATGGCCAAACTTCATCTCTCATGCTTGGACATATTGTCAGTTGCTGGAGAAGTATATCATGTTTGTTAAGGTGGAGGGTCAGAGAAAAAAAGAGTCAGGGAATATCCCTAGAGCTGATGAAGAAAGATAACTTTCCTCTAAAGTCAGAGATCTCATGATAGAACTCTGTATACTGAATGCTTAATTGGGAGAAAGGTGCCAAAATTGGGTGGCATTTTAAGATAAGAGCTTGGAGTAGTGAGATAAAGCTACTACATGTGACCTAGTCATTACTCAGAGTAGGAGTTCTACTGTGAAAATGATGCTGTGAGGGAAGTGGTCAATAACTTAAGATTTCTCTTTACCATACTGCTTGATTGGTTATGTGTAATGCAGTCAGTTCTGACCCATAGCGACCCTGTAGGTTTCCAAGGCTGTAAATTTTTATGGGAGCAGAAAACCTTATCTTTGTCTCTTGGAACAACTGGTAGTCCTGAACTGCTGACCTTGAGGTTAGCAGCCCGACTCTTAACTACTATGCTACCATACTACTCACTAGTAATTTTCCAGCTAATTTCACATTCTCAGCTCTGTCTTAAACTTGTTTTCATTTTTTTAAGAGTTCAATTATTTTCCCCCTCCAAACATTTTAAAGAATATTTTTAAATAATTAATCATAATTTGTATTGGTTTACTCTCACTCATATATCAGATGTTCAATACATATCCCGTTGACTTTGTTGACAGATTGATTGATCCAGGATTTCCATGAACTGAGATCCCTTTCATATTCATCAGGCCTTGTGCCTGCTCTGTGGCCCCAGGAGGTAGGGAACTCAGCATAGTCTCCTTTTAGGCAAGGAGAAGAAAATGAATGTAACTCTGCAACAGACTGTCCCACAGCCAAGTTCTCCTAATCCTCCTGCCCCCTGCTTTGCCCAGTGGACTCCTCAATGAGATCACTGGACGGCCTCTGTCTACACTATTTGAATTATTATTCCCTTTGCAGTGATTTGTAGGAGTGGAGGACATTCAGGAACACAGGGTGAGTCTCACTTCAAATAAAGCATATCTTTTCTCAATTAGAAATGGAAAGAAAAATGGTGAACATGTATGTGCAGAAACCTGATGGCCTGGACTCAAGCCTCCATCTCAGAGTGGGGAGTGGGTGAATGAGTCACAACGACTGAGCTCAGGATCTGAACAGACTCCAGTTCTCTACCTGTGGGGCAGCCCCTCCATCTTAATAAAAAAAAGTCTCCTATGCTCTTCCTCCAATGGAACCTGGGGGCTCATTAGTGACTTTCAATCACATGAATCCTGGTGCTTGAAATGTGGCCTGGACCCTCGCTATGAAGGCCTCTCCTGATGCTGGCACCTGTTGGAGTTTCCCTAGGGTCTTTCCTTTATCCCTTCTTCAGACTGAGCTAAATAGTTAAGGCTTTCATAAGGCAAACATTGTGATAAGAGTCTCTGACATGAAGTCACATTCTCAGGGTATTCTTGGATGTGATAGTTCCCTTATGAAGTTACCTTCCACAATAAGTTATTTCTAGTTATGGATGTCCAGGATATTGTTCAGGCCTACAATAGCTCTTAACCCCGGATGGTGTAACTGGTTAACCTGTTCAGCTGGTAACTAAAAGTTTTTAAGTGTAAGTCTACCCAGTGGTACCTTGGAAGAAAGGTATGTCAATCTACTTCTGAAAAATTTGCCATTGAAAACCCTGTGGAGCAAGCATAGGGTCCCCATGGTTTGAAATCAACTGGACAGCAACTGTTTTACAGTAATTCTTAGCTTTGCTTCACTGGCACCACAGACTGCATTCCCCCCACAAATCTGTGAGACTTAATGTCCAAAGGGAACTTAGAGAAACTCCTGGGTTTTATGTTTAGAAAATGGAAGCCCAGAGAGGTTTTTTAAATCAAGATCACATAGCCAGTAACTAATATGCAAGTACAACTGATTCTAAAACCAGGCTCATCCTGATATACCAGAGCCTCAGAAACTCGTCTTTTAAAAGTGTGTCAGGGGTTCCAGAAACAAGAAAATGTTTGTCACCAGACAAAAAAAAAAAAAGATTAAAAAAAAAAAAAAATTCCACCAGAAATAGTTCTTCACCTTTATCTGTTGCTTTTTCAATTGAGATTTTTCCACAGACTTCTTTTTTTAAAGGATTTGAATATGGCGCTTTCTCAGAAAAAGATTTGAACAATATTGTATTAACCTCTGACATCCATTCTGTTTAATGTTGTTGTGAAGTGCCGTTGAGTCCAACTTAGCAACCCTGAATAGGGTTTCCAAGGAGCAGTTGGGGAGCTTGAACTGCCAAGCTTGTGGTTCAAACTAACCTTGCAGTCCAGCACATTAACCCACATTGTCATAACAGGACTTTTAGAATTAGTGAGTTGACTTAGAATTGGCCGACTATACAGTGAAATATAACAAAAGCATGACTGGCTAAATATACTGTTGGTTGCCCTCAAGTGGATTACCAACTCCTGGCAGCCTTAAGCACCATCCTCATCATAAGTTGCAAATCAGCCTGTTGTAATATTTTCCCCTGATTGACCTTTGGAAGTAGGTTTCCAGGCCTTTCTTCCTAGTGCATCTTAGTCTGGAAGCTCTAATGAAACCTTTTCATAGTTAGTATGATTAACAATATGCTCTAATGAAACCTTTTCATGATTAGCAACACACATGCCTTCACTGACAGACAAGTGATGACTGCCTATGAGGTCAGAAGGACTGGAAATGTAACTGGATCTCCTGTGCAAAAAGCAAAAAGTCTACCACTAAACAAGTTCAAACTGGAGACTTTGTCCACCCAAAAGGGAATACAGGGTGTGTGATCAGATGCCCCCTAGGAAGAATCAGCTGCTGAGGCTCACAGTTGAGGCCCTGATGGGGAATCAGTCACTTTAGGTAAAAAATGAGCTGCTTCATTCATGTCCAAACTCCTTCCCAAGGTCAGTGCTCATCCTGTCATTGGCCTGTACCAAGACATTGAGGCCACACACCTTCTGGGGGAGGTGGTAGGAGAGGGGAAGTGGTGGTTGCAATTTGCACTGAAGAGCCATCCCAGCTCCAGAGTCCCAGTGGGATCATCTGAGGCCTCTGCTGCAACTGCATCACAATCCCAACTCTTCCTGCTCAACCTTTCTTCTGAAATCCCAGCTTTTCCATCAGAAAATTACGAGCATGTAAAATACAAAGATGTCAGCTTGAGGACAAAGGTGCACCTTACTCAAGCCATGGTATTTTCTGAGGTAGTTGCTTGCCAAGGAACCCAATGTAAGGTTCAGCTACAACACTTAAAACTATAAAATCTGTTATCAAAAGACTGTTCTTAAACATAACAGAAGCACATAGAACATTACAATAAAAATATAGTTAACTACATTTCTTACTAAATATATGTTGTTGTTGTTGTCAGGTGCCATCGAGTCAGAACCGACTCATAGCAACCCCATGCACAACAGAACGAAACAATGCCCGATCCTGGGCCAACCTCACTACC
>NW_006408919.1:1279302-1283959 GCF_000296735.1 Chrysochloris asiatica
ATGAAAGTCAAGGCTTGAATTTTTTCTTCAGTTCCCCCAGCTTGAGAAATGCACTAAATATATATATATTCAGATTCTAACATATGATAACAATTTAAAGAAAAATGAGCTTCTATTATATATATATAGAAGCTCATTTTTCTTTAAATTGTTATCATATGTTAGAATCTGAATTGGATGTTGCTCAACCTTTTCAAGAAGAAGCATATGATGAACTCATGGTTATTGAAGGAAGGAAAAAGTCCTTAACTGAAGGTATTAGAGAAACAACAAATTCCAGAAATTAATGGAATCCAATTGAAATTTTTTAACAAACTGATGAAATACTGAAGCCCCACACTCATTTAGGGCAAGAAATTTGGAAGACAGCAACCTGTTCAACCAAGTGGAAGAGATCCATATTTGTGCTCATTCCAAAGGAAGATGACTCAATGGAATGCAAAAATCATCAAACAATATCATCAATATCACATGCAAGTAAAATTTTGCTGAAGAGAATTCAAAAATGCTTGTAGCAGTACATCAGCAAGAAGCTGCCAGGAATTCAAGCAGGATTCAGGACAGGATGTGGAACTAGGATATTGTTGCAGATGTCAGATGGATGTTGGCTGAAAGCAGAGAGTTCTAGAAAGAAGTTTATGTGTGCTTTATTGATTATGCAAAGGCATTCCACTGTAATGATCATAACAAACTATGGATAATATTGAAGAGAACGGACATTTCAGAACACTTCATTTTGCTCATGAGAAACTTGCACATAGACCAAGAGGTAGTCATTCATACAGAACAAAGGAATAATGAATGGTTTAAAA
This sequence comes from Chrysochloris asiatica, assembly GCF_000296735.1. Taxonomy (NCBI): domain Eukaryota; kingdom Metazoa; phylum Chordata; class Mammalia; order Afrosoricida; family Chrysochloridae; genus Chrysochloris; species Chrysochloris asiatica. The sequence continues at coordinate 1,280,115 of NW_006408919.1, forward strand.
TCAGGAGAAGTATGTATCAGTGTTGTAATCTTTCACCAGATTTATTTAATCTGCATGCTGAACAAATAATCCAAAAAAGACTAGGTGTGAAGAACATGGAATCAGAATTAGAAGACAACTCATTAACAATCTGTGATATGCAAATCCCATCACCTTGCTTGTTTGAAATGTGGGGGACTTAGAATACTTATGGGTGAAGAGCAAAGACCTTAGCCTTCAGTATGGATAGCAACTCCATGTAAAGAAAATTAAAATCCTCACAACTAGACAAATAACATGATAAATGGAAAAAAGATTGAAGTTGTCAAAGACTTCATTTTATGTGAATCCACGATCAAGACTAATGGAAGAAGCACTTAAGAAATCAAATTGCATATTGCATTCAGCAATTCTGCTGCAAAAGACCTCTTTAAAGTTAAAGAGCAAAGGTGCACCTGACCCACACCATGATATTTTCAATCTTCTCATATGCATGTGAAAATTAGAAAATGAATAAGGCAAACCATAGAAGAATTTGTTATTGTAGATGTTAAGTGCCAGTGAGTTGGTTCCAACTCATGGTGATCTTGTGTAGGGTTTTCATGACTTTAAATCTTTCTTGGAGCAGAAAGTCTCATCTTTATTCCACAGATAGACTGGTGGGTTCAAACTGTGGACCTTGTGGGTTTGTAGTCCAGTGTTAATCATATGGAGCCACCAGCATTTAAATTATGGTATGGAGAAGAATATTAAAAATTCTATGGACTGCCAGAATTAAAATACATATCTGTATTGAAAGAGGTACCACCAGAATGCTCTGTAGAGTTAGTTTGATAAGACTTTGCCTCTCATACCTTTGTGTGTGTGTGTGTGTGTGTGTGTGTGTGTGTGTGTGTGAATTATGTGATAGTTTACATGGGAGAACATTAGATTTACATTCATCCTATTATATATTGTTTCATTGTCATAGTTGCAATTCCCTTCATGCATCATCAACCAACCCGGTAGTCAGCACACAGCCCCTCTTACTCTCTGGGTCTAAAGTCCCCAGCCACTCCATCTCTCCACGTCATCATCTCTGCCTCCATCTCTTGCATCACTGCTTCTCACAGTTGGGTCCCGCTTTCTGCTCTTCTCACTTGATGGTCCCAGGGACCTCCGCTCCTAGACTGCAAAGTCAATCACTCTCCTCCTTTTGCTACAAAATGTCTACCTTTATATTTCCAACCCTCACAATCAGTCCTGATAACAATTATTCACTATTGTATCACAAAAGACTGATCCTCATCTCCTTTCATCAGCCCCGTCCAGACAGATTGGATACTACTCAGTGGAAATTCTACCTTCCTCCATGCCCTCTAGATCTAGGTTCCCTCTTGAAAGCTTGTAAGCCAGTCACTTCTTGCCTTTGTAGCCCCCTCCCCCCATTTTGGGTAGCCAGTGTGCAAGTTGCCCATCCCTATCTACTCTGTGCATGGAGGGGGTAGGAATAATCCTCACTGTAAAGATTTGTTCCCTCTTTTGAGCTACTGCATCCATAAGGTGTAGGTCAAGTTCATCAAATTGTATCAGATTACTCTTTTGTCCTCTTCTTTCTTCTTCTAGTTGAGCTCTGGCCTCTCATACCTTTGACATGTTATTAGGAGAGATCAGTTCCTGGAAAAGGACATCATGCTTGATAAAGTGGAGTGTGAACAAAAAAGAGGAAGACCACCAACAAGATGAACTTGTACCATGGCATCAACAATGAGCTCAAATATACCAATTGTGAGAGTGTCGCAGGACCATGGAGCATTCTGTTCATGGGTCGCTACCCATCGGCACTGACTCAATGACACCTAATAACAACAGCAAACATGGAGATGTAGCTAGGATTTAGTCAATGGGATATGTGAACTTCTTGAAAGTGTTCTCAAAATGAAGATAGCTCTTTCTTTGCTCTTGGTTCAAAGGAGGAAATGATGACTTGTACTCATGTTGTCATCTTGGACAATAAGATGATATGCTAAGGACCATGAATCTCAAAGCAAAAAGGTCCTGGAGTCAGATTCAGTGCCACAAGCCCTGCACCTGGTATTTCATTTACCTGGAAAAGAAAGACAGGTTTGTCTTGATGAAATCACTGATGTTTAGGAAATTTGAGGCAGCCTGTCACATACAGATGAACATAGTCATAATAAAAATAGTCACTCAAAATCCCACCACTTCCAGAACTGGCCTTATTTAATTTGTATCTAAGGGAAGATTCTATTTTAATTCAAAGACCTCCAAGGAAGTTGAAATTACAAATATATACCAAGTAAGATCCTCATCTTTATAGGCTTATAGTGAGTAGGGCTTTGAGATGGTTATCATAGTTACATGAAAGGTGATAGGTTTACATCTGGTTTTATGGACTGTAGCATAGTGGTTACAAATAGGGCTGCGAACCTTAAGGTCAGCGGTTCGAAACTACCAGCCGCTCCGCGGGAGAAAGATGAGGCTTTCTACTCCCGTAAAGATTTACACCCTCGGAAACCCTGTACAGGGTCGCTATGGGTCGGAACCGACTCAAAGGCACTTAACAACAACAAGTAGCATCAAAATGAATAAAATTGCCTGACTATTATCTTGAACCATTACTTCACTTTACTTTATTGATGAATTTTTCCCATCAAGTCATAAAATATTTCAGAATATTGCTAGATAATAATAGTTTTATGTGGTCCAAATTTAGGAAACATTTTGGATTGTATATAAACTCCATAGTTGTATTTCAGTATTTATTACTTAATGAGTAAACCTTATGACTTTTAAAAAATATCCAGCTCAAAGGATGAACAATTCAATCAACTGACAACAGAAATTACCAATTCTGATTATGAGAAAAACAATGAGTCTGAATTTTAATAGTTATCTTTTGACACTTAAGCCAGAAAAAGTGTCAAAAGGCAAGAAGCAAGTTATTGCTTTCAAACAAAGATTGCAGAATGAACACACATTCCATGTCATTCCATCTGAAAATATCATAAAAAATAATATTAAAGAAGTTTCTAATGCATGAGCCACCAAAGATGTAAAAGAGAGATATACTTCAAGGAATTAGCTTGTGTGTTTGTGGGGGGGTGCCGATTCAAAAATCTGTAGGTCAGATGACAAACTGGAGAATTCTGCAGACTTGTGTTCCAAGATCAATAGGTCAGGGGACAAGAATAGTATAGCATAGAGAAAGAGAGCAAGTTCTGTCAAAATATCAACTTATAGTCTAGAGACAGAACATACCCTTAAGAAAACTTCCTTTTCATCTGATTCAGCTGATTATATTACATTATAAAAAGTGATTGCATTGCATTACACCACATGGGTAATTTAAAAAGTATTACAATAAACCTTTATTAAACAAAAATATCAAAATGTGAAGCTATTGTTTCTCGCCATATCCTCTATAAAGATATATATTTATCTGAAGGCAGTGTTTCCTTCTCTCTGGTACTGTAGGATAATCACTGGACTGTGAAACACGAGGTCAGTGGTTCAAACCAGCTGCTCCTCAGAAACTCTGTACAGGGTCACTAAGAGTTGGAGTCTACTGGAAGGTACTTAACAACAACAACCCTTACCAAAAAATTATGCATTGTTCAATTTGCACCACTTCAAATGGTAATTGTAATATCCCCAAGGGACTAAAATTCTGTTCTTTTTAAATGCTGATTTTGGGGAACAAAGAGAAGTTTGATGTGGCAAAATCAGAACTGCAGGATGGATGCAACAAGGTTTTTCCAACCAAATTCTCATAATTTGTTGTTGTTGTTGTTAGGTGCCATCGCGTTGGTACCGATCCATAGCAACCTTATGCACAGCAGAATGAAATACTGCCTGATCCTGAG
>NW_006408919.1:1284444-1286826 GCF_000296735.1 Chrysochloris asiatica
GATTATTTGCTCAGCATACAGGTTGAATAAGTATGGTGAAAGAATACAACCTTGTCACACACCTTTCTTAATTTTAAACCATCCAGTGTTCCCATATTCTGTTCAAATTCTCATAATATAACCCCCATAACTCTTATATGGGACTGCAGGATAAGCAGTGGACCACAAGGTTAGCTTGAACCATAGGTCAGCAGTTCAAACTCATCAGCTGCTCCTGGGAAACCCTCTGCAGGGTCACTATAAGTCAGAACTGACTCAGTAGCACTTAACAACATCAACAACAACCCTCAAAGAATAAACAAGTACATTCCTGTGATGGCAAAAGGTTCTTTTCCTGGACTTCTTCTCGCTAAAGCAGTCTTCAATTTTCTTAAAGCCCCTTCATATTATGCCTCCATCATCATCCTGTGTCATTTCCTTTACATCTTTGGGTAGATAATACTTTTCCATTTCCCCCCTTTAAACTGGACTGCCTGTTCTCAACCTACTCACAGCTGCTGGTATTTTGAATACATACCACCAATGTATAAGATTTACTTTCTGTCATGAACCTGAAAAGAATTGCACCCCTGTGCCCAGTAACCTCATTCTTGTTATAGCTCAGTTGTTGACTGTGTCATTCACAAATGGCCAAAGCAGAAATCCTAAAAATAAACCTCAAACTAAATAATTGGTCAGTGACCACTCTGATTGGGATCACAAGAAAAGGTCCTAGGCAAAGTGAGAGAAAATGTAGAACAAAATTCAAAATAATAACAAGGCCCACGGATTGGTCTAATAGACACTAGTAGAATCTCTGAGACTATAATCATAAAACACCTTCAAGCCTGGAACTGAACACATTCTCTGAGATCATCTTTCAGCCAAACAAAAACTATAATGACACCTGTGAGGAACATGCTCCTCAGAACAGTCAACAATACAAGACCCAAAGGGAAGTATTTGCCTAAAAACAAAATTCATGAGCCAGGCAGGAGCAGGAAAGATTGGCAATGGAAACAGGAAACCCTAAGAGGAGATGGGAAGAGCGCTGTTACATTGAGGAGATTGCAAGCAATGTCACAAAACAACATGTGTAGAAATTGTTCAATAGAAAATTCATTTGCTCTATAAACTTTCACCCAAAACACAGTAAAATGTTGACAGAGAGAGGGAAAAAAAAAAAAAGGTTAAACAAGTGAGCAAAGCAGAGGGAGGAGAAGATCCATGACACCATGGCACATCAGGAAAGAAGCCAGAGACAAGGACTTTCTCACATGGACAGAGCCTCTCCCTAGAGCGAGTGCTCTGAATTCACAGACTTCTAGCCTCTGAGAAACTGAATTCCTGTTTGTTAAAGCCAAAAAATAACCCAAAACATACAGCTAGTCAATGAAGCAAGAGCAATGCAATGTTAACTATGTTTACCAAAGCCGCAATTATGATACATTTTACTTTAGAAGAAATAATAATTCTTTAAAAATATAAACTCACACCTAAGAGGTTCGCTATGGATCGGAACCAACTTGAAGGTACTTAGCAACAGCAAAGCTGCTCTTTTGGCTTTTACAGATGGTATGAATCACTGTGTTAAAAGAGGATGATTGACATGTACTCTCATCCATAGTAACTCCCATGTGAGCACCTTCAAAAATGGGACTCTACCTCCAGACTAAACATAACCTGCAAACCAGATGATTTAGCTGAGTACTTCAAGTGATATATTAAAATCTTTTACTAAATAGGCAAATTAATTGCTAAGGATGAAAGCAAGCATTGTTTCTTTGACAATTTTTTTTTATTATTGTTAAGTGCTGTCAAGTCGGTTCCAACCCAAAGCGACCCTGTATAGAGTTTCTCAGGTGCATCTGGTGAACTTGAACCACAGACCTTGCTATTCAGACCAACTTTTCAGTCCAGCACATTAACCTGCAGTGCCAAACCAGAACTCCTGATTAAACTATAAGGCGTGTTTAAAGCCTATTTCATGAAATATAAGCAAGTTTTAAAAGCTGATATGGATCTCAGTAAAATGCATATTCTGAAAATTAGACTGGATGCCCAGGTGGAAGTAGGAGGTATTCAGAGAAAGATGGACCTGAGTCTTGAAAGAGCCAGAAGATAGTAGGAGGGAAGATGATGTTTTATTCAGGAGTAGCCCCTAGTTTGGAGTCCTAGTGTGGTGTTGCAGGATAGGTACTGGACTGCAAAGTCAGTTTGAACCACAGGGTCAGTGGTTTGAACTCATCAATTGCTCCTCTGAAACCCTGTACAGGGTGGCTATGAGTCAGAACCAACTGGATGACACTTAACAACAACAACAACTTCAAGAAATTATTCCATAAGGTAAAGGTGGATATTTTATAGCAAGGAGGGATGTGATTAACCTTTCAGTCTAGGAGC
>NW_006408919.1:1287167-1288620 GCF_000296735.1 Chrysochloris asiatica
AAAAAAAAAAAAGAAATTATTCCATGCCTGTGGAATCACAAAACACAGTTGCTATAACCTTCTGAACTGACCTCTCTGACTTGAATTTAACAGACCCAACATATTCCCTAGGAAGTCACTGTTTTTAATGAAACTTACTCTCTGAAGTTTTTGATACATCCAAGATTATTCCCTGGTTATGATTCATTCCATAAAATTGTCCTCATTAGCTTCAATCTTGCTGCAAAGATTAATGGAAAAAAATCACCTTTTTAAACTAGCTGATCTTCCTGAAAAGGAAGATCACACAAGGGTTTCTTGTGGCCAACACATTTGCTTAAAATTGAAAATAGTGTTGTTGTTTTTTACATGCCAACTCATACTGGCTCTTCGCACAACAGAACAAAACACTGTCCAGTCCTGCACCATTCTTAGAATTGTGGCTATGCTTGAGCCCATTACTGCTACCATTGTGCCAATCCATCTCCTTGGGGGGAGGGGGTTGCTCTTCTTCCCTTATCCTCCACTTTCTCAAGCATGAAAACATTCTCCAGCAGCTCTTCCCTCTTGATAACATGTTCGAATTATGAGAGACAAAGTCTCAACATCCAGGCTTCTAAAGAACATTCTGGTTGTACTTAATCCAAAACAGATTTGTATGTTCTTCTGTCAGGGTCCATGGAACTTTCATATTCTTTTGGAACACAATAATTCAAATACATAAATTCTTCTATGGTCTTCCTTATTCATTGACCAACTTTTATATGCATATGAGGCTATTGGAAAATACCATGGTTTGGGTCAGGTGCACTTTAGACCTCAAACTGATGTCTTTACTCTTGAACACTTTAGAGAGGTCTTGTGCAACAGAATTGACTAATGTAATAATACGTCATTTGATTTCTTGACTGCTGCTTCCATGAGTGTTTATAGTTGATCCAAGCAATATGAAGTCTTTGACAGCATCAATCTTTTTTACATTTATTTTGATAAAATATATTGGTTCAATGGTGAAAATTTTTGTTTTCTTTACATTGAGCTGCAACCAAAGGCTATGATCTTTGATCTTCATCAATATTTTAAGTCCTCTTGGCTCTCAGCAAGCAAGGTTGTATCAGCTGCATATCTCAGGTTGCTAATAAGACTTCCTCCAATCCTGATGTCATGTTTTTCTTCATATAATCCAGTTTCTCAGATTATTTGCTCAGTACACAGATTGAATAAGTATGGGGAATGAATACAACCATAGTGTACACCTTCCCTGACTTGAAACCATGCAGTAATCCTTTGTTCTGTTTAAGTGACTATGTCTTGGTAAATGTAAAAGTTCCTTATGAGCAAAATTAAGTGTTCTGGAATACCCATTCTTCAAAATAGCTTCTCAAGAGCCACACATGCAAAAGTCTTTGCATAGTAAATAAAGAACAAGTAAACAACTTTCAACCAAGATCCATCTGATATCAGTAGTGATATT
>NW_006408919.1:1291145-1291704 GCF_000296735.1 Chrysochloris asiatica
GCTTTAAGATGGGTTCTTTTTCTTAGTCTTTTACAGTAGTGCTCTTATGCAATATTTCTCCTTTTGTGACTGACTAATTTCGCTCAACATAACATCCTCAAATTTCATCTATGTTATGTGGTAGCTTGCAGCTTCCTTGTTATTCTTCAAGGTAGCATAATATTCCATTTTGTGTACAGTTGCACCAGCAATACAGGAGCGTTCCAGTCTGTCCACATCCCCGCCAGCATTTACTGTCCTCTACTTTTTAATCTTTGGTGTTGTTACTGGTGTGAGATGATATCTCATTGTTTTTATGATTTGCATCTCTCTAATGACTAGTGATCGTAACATTTCTTCATATGTTTGTTGGCTGCCTGGATCTCCTCCTTGGTGAAGTGTATGTTCGTGTCCTGTGCCCATTTTTAAATTGGGTATTTGTCTTTTTCTTGTAGAGGTGTTGTAGTTTCCTATATATTTTAGAAATAAGTACCTTGTCTGATGTGTCATTGCAAAATATTTTTTTCCCTTTCTGTGGGTTCCCTTTTTACTCTTCTGGTGAAGTCTTTTGATGCACATA
>NW_006408919.1:1291804-1293009 GCF_000296735.1 Chrysochloris asiatica
TTGAAATTTTTGTTCAAGTCATGTATCTCATTTCTTCCATTTCCTTTGGAATCTCCACACTGCAGAGCAAGTTTCAATGTCTCTTCTGATATCACTTTTGACCTTTTCCTTCTTTCTTGCCTTCTTAATGCCTTTTTGCCTTCTTCATGTATGATGTTCTTGATGTCATCCCACAACACTTCTGGTCTTCGGTCTTTAGTGTTTAATGTATCAAATCTCTTCTCTAGATGATCTCTAAATTCAGGTGGGATAAATTCAAGGTCATATTTTGGTTCTCATGGACTTGTTTTCATTTTCTTCAGCTTCAATTTGAATTTACATATCAGTAATTGATGGTCTGTTCCACAGTCTGCTCCTGGCCTTGTTTTTACTGATGATATGGAGCTTTTCCATCTTCTCTTTTCACAGATGTAGTCAATTTGATTCCATGTATTCCATCTGGTGTGGGCCATGTGTATAGTCACCTCTTTTGCTGTCTAAAGAAAGTATTTGAAATGAACAAACCATTGATTTTGCAGAATTCTATCATGCGATCTCCAGCATAATTTCTATCACCAAGGCCATATTTTCCAACTACTGATCCTTCCTCTTTGCTCCCAACCTTTACATTCCAATCACCAGTAGTGATCAATACATCTTGATTGCATGTTTGATCAATTTCAGATTGAAGAAGTTGGTAGAATTCTTCTATTTCATTCTCATTGGCTTTGGTGTGTAAATTTGAATAATAATGGTCTTAACTAGGCTTCCCTGTAGGTGCATGGATATTATCCTATCACAGACAGCATTGTGCCTCATGACTGATCTGAATATGTTCTTTTTGACAGTGAATGCAACACCATTCCTCTTCAATTTGTCATTCCCTGCATCGTAAACCATGTGGTTTTCAGATTCAAAATGGCCAATACCAGTCCATTTCAGTTCACTAATGCCTAAGATATTGATGTTTATGCATTCCATTTCAGTTTTGACAACTTCCAATTTTCCCAGATTCATACTTTGTACATTCTATATTCTGATTTTCAATGGATATTTAAAGCTGTTTCTCTTCATTTTGAGTTGTGACCCATCAGCAAATGAAGGTCCCACAAACTTTTCTCCTATGGGCTTTACTCCATTCATGTCATCACAGTAAACTCTACTTTGAGGAGGCAGCTCTTTCCCAGTCGTATTTTGAGTGCCTTCCAACCTCAAGGGCTCATATA
>NW_006408919.1:1294570-1297828 GCF_000296735.1 Chrysochloris asiatica
AAAAAAAAAGAAAAAAGAAAAAAGAATGTCCACACCTCTGTCTCTGTCAGGTGTTTGTGGCTACTCTGATCCTTTCCTCGCTTGGCCCCACACAAAATGGCCGCTCCTGGAGCATCTGAGTGTCCCGAATCAGGAAGCAATGGGTTTCTTGCTTCTGCCACAAACTCCTCAGCTGTAAGTCTTCCAACCGTCTAAATATTTCTTTATATGTGGTTCAGAGTACTGGGACCATCCCCTGAGCCTTCTTGGTCCTGTATTCTGTGTTGTTCCCGGCAGAGCTTGTCACTGCACTTCCATCCGATCTGCCATCTTTTTCTGGAAAACCCTTATTCTTCTTCTTAAGCAGTGCTTTGCTTATCCTGGGTCTCTTTGCTTTCCATATAAATTTTGTAATTGTTTTTTCCATCTCTTTGAAGAATGTTGTTGGAATCTGGATTGGGAGTGAATTATATGGGTAAATTGCTTTGGGCAGTATTGACATTTTCACAATGTTAAGTCTTTATAACCAGGAGCATGGTACATTCTTCCACTTTTTAGGTCTCTTTTGGTTTCTTGTAGTAATGTTTTGTAGTTTTATTTGTGTACATCCTTTGTTTCTCTGGTTACATTTATTCCTAGGTATTTCATCCTTTGGGTGGCTATTGTAAATGATATTTCTCTCCTAATGTCGTTTTCAAAAGGAGCTCTGGTAGCATAGTGGTTATGAATCGGACTACGAACTGCAAGGTCAGCAGTTCGAAACTACCAGCTGCTCTGCAGGAGAAAGATGAGGCGTTCTGCTCCCCTAAAGATTTACAGCCTCGGAAACCCTGTGCAGGGTCACTATGAGTCGGAACCGACTGCACAGCACATCACAACAACAACAACAACAATGTCCTTTTCAATGCTGTCATTTTTGGTATGAACTTCATTCTTCTTGTATCAACTATCAACACTCATGGAAGCAGCAGTCACGAAATCAAATGGTGTATTGCATTAGGCAAATCTGCTGCACAAGACCTTTTTAAAGTGTTGAAGAGCAAAGATATCAGCTTGAGGATTAAGGTGTGCCTGACCCAAGCCATGGTATTTTAATAACCTCATATGCATGCGAAAGTTGGACAGTGAATAAGGAAGACCATAGAATAATTTTGTTTCACCTTAATGATTGCAATCCCCTCAAAGTAACATCATTTATCTCACTTCCTCCCTGTGTTTCTTGTTTCTATCCCTCCTTCTTTACCAATTCTGAATTTTGCCCTTAGGGAAATGCTGTCTTTTTAATATGGAATAGTTGACAATTCTATGGTATTCACTCCTCAATAGTGTTGTTGTCTCTCTGTACTTCTATTGCTTAGCTGAAAATTGAGCCATTTGAATAAGTTCAGTTTCATACTTGAAGAGAGACCAAGGGCCATAATTTAAGGGTTCCATCAATCACTACTTGATCCCTAAAGTTTGCAGTTTTTGAGATTTTGAGTGTTGTTCCCCATTTCCTCCAACTCTATTCAGAACCTTCTAATGTGATCACTTTTGGAGAAGTTGATAGTGATAACTGGGTCCCATCTAGTTCTTCTAGTCTCAGCATCTCAGAAATTGAAGTTCATTTGGCCCATTAGTCCACGGAACCAATTATTTCCAAGAATCTTCCATTATCATCTCTTCTTTCCTCCAGACGGGAGAGACCAGCCCCTTAAAAGATCACTCATGAGCTCTTAAGATCTCAGTCAATACTCACCAAAGTAAGATGTAGAACACGGTCTTTGTGGGCTACAGTACAGCCTGTGTAGTTCAATACTTTGCCATGGAAGCTTTCAATATTTCAATTCAAAATTTGACTTTTTTCTTCATTTCTTTCAGCTTGAAAGAGAATCCAGGTCTTTTCATATTTCACTACAACATTTTTTGTCTTCTCAAGCTATTTGGCATTTTCTTTTCAGTTCTTTTACTTCATCATTTTTTTTTTTTCCCATTTGCTCTAATTACTTTATTTTCAAGTAAAAGTTTTAGTAGCTCTTCTAACATCCATTTTGGTCTTTTCTTTCTATCCCGTCTTGTTAATGATTTGTTTTGCCTTTCATGGTCCTGTCATAAAGTGTAATTTTATATTTATTTGACTCTAATATTTTTTTAACTTCTGCCTCCCCAGTGCCTAGCAGAATACACATCAAGGCCTGTAGGGCAGGAATTTGTGGAGAAGGAGACAGATCCTAAAATGTTGAGATTTCTATCTTAGATAACAATGAGTATAAAATCATTCATGACAATCTGCCACATATTTCAAAATCCATCAAAATTATATATTAATTGATTCATGGATAGATGAAGGGATAGATACATGGATAGACATGAGATATAGTAAGTATAAAACCAGGTGTTGTCTAAATGATCTGACTCATGGATGCTTTGCTCTTTGACTTAGGTTTTCTTTTTTGTTTTTCATTTGTGGGGAGTAGGGGTAAGAAAAGGAGTATATCACCAGACATTTCTTTTGAAATGTCTCTGGGAGGACTCAAGCCTCCAATATTTCAGTTAGCAGCTAAGCACATTAACCATTTGCACCACCTAGAGACTACAAAGTAAGAGATAAATGGTAAAATCTAAGTGGTAGATAATATTGGTATTTACTGCAAAATTATTTTTCGTATGTCTATACATTTTATGATAAAATGATGGAGAAAATAATTTAGGATATATAATGCTTACCATCAAATGCAAATTATTGATGAAAAAGGACAAAAATCAGAAAACAGTTCATTTTGTCTTCTCACACTAGCAACAATGCCTACTCCTGCCTCACTTAGCCCCAGCTGTCACCTTATGAAAATCGTCTATGAGCCTCATGAATCTACATGCATAGGTGATGCCATCTTACTCCGATTCTGATCCAAATTGCTTAATCAACCAAAACAGCCCATTTCCTATCAGACTAGCAAACTTGAGTTTATTGTATGTGCAAAGCAGGGCAGAGAGCTTGTACTTCAGTATTCTCTTATTGTTCTTAAAACAGGAAGTTGGATTTCCCCACCTGCAAATGAAACCAGAAACCTCTGCTCTCTCCACAAAAGGGCTGAAAGGGGGAAAAAAAAAAAAAGACTTTCAGTTGTGAAGACTCTTTTTCACATACACAAAATATTTTCCTTCTTTGTTAACTACTTGTCTGGAGCATCAACTTTCTCTAAAAGTGCTAAAAAAAAAAAAAAAAAAAGAGAGAGAGAGAGAGAAAATGCCATCAGTTTTCATAAGAGCCTATTGTGTTTTGTTTTCCAATCTTCTTGA
>NW_006408919.1:1297928-1304722 GCF_000296735.1 Chrysochloris asiatica
CTTCCTAGTCTGTCTTTGTCTGGAAGCTCATCTGAAACCTGTCCACCATGGGTGACCCTGCTGGTATTTAAAATACCGGTGGCATAGCTTTCAGAATCACAGCAACTCACAAGCCACCACAGTACGACAAACTGGAATGTAATTTTCAAAGTCTCCTCACATCACTTTGGTCTTTTCTTTCATTCTTGTCTTTTTATTGACTGTTTGCTTTCTTCCTGTATGATGTTCTTGAAGTCATCCCACAGCTCTCTTGTCTTCAGTCATTAGTGCCTAATGCATCAAATCTATTCTTAAAATGGTCTCTAAATTCACGTGGTATATGTTCAAGGTCGTATTTTGGCTGTCATGAACTTGTTTTAATTTTCTTCAGCTTCACTCTGAACTTGCCTATGGGCAATTTGTGGTCTGTTTCACAATCCACTTTTGGTCTTGTTTGATGATATTCAGTTTTTCCACCATCTCTTCCCACAGATGTAATCAATTTGATAAATGTGTATTCTGTCTCCTGAGGTCCATGTGTATAGCCACCATTTATGTTGTTTAAAAGTGGTATTTGCAATGAAGTAGTCATTCATGTTGCAAAATTCTAACATGTGATCTCCAGTATCATTTCTATCATGTAGGCCTTATTTTTCAACTACTGATTCTTCCTCTTTATTTCCAACCTTTACATTCCAATAATCAGTAATTATCAATATATCTTGATTGCATGTTGTATCAATTTCAGACTGAAAAGTTATAGAATTCTTCAACTTCATAAACATTATTTTTCATTGTTCTTGTGTAATTTGAGTAATAGTGGTATTGACCTTTTTTCCTTGTAAGCTTATGGTTTATTCTATCACAGACAGTATCGTACTTCAAGATAGATCTTGAAATATTTCCTTTTCTGGATGATTAATGTGATGCCATCCTCTTGAATTTTCCATTCCCACCATAGTAAACCTTATATTTGTCTGATTTTAAATGACCAATACTAGTCCATTTCAGCTCACTAATGCCTAGAATATCAAAGTTTATGTGCCCCATTTCATTTTTGACAACTTTCATTTTTTCTAGATGCATAATTTGTACATTCCATGTTCTGGTATGGCACTGTGAGTTAATGCCCTAGTCTTAAGGTCGGTTTGAACCTCAAGGTCAACGGTTCAACCTTACCAGCCTCTCCTTGGAAACCCAATACAGGGTTGCTATGAGTTGGAACCAACTCTAAAGCACTTAACAACAACAACAACAACAATTATTAATGGCTGATTGCAGCTGTTTTTCCACAATTTGAGTTGTTTCCCATCAGCAAATCAAGGTCTCAAAATCTTTACTCCATTTCAGTCATCATGTTCAGCTCTACTTTGAGAAGGTAGCTCTTCCCCAGTAATCTTTGGAGTGTCTTCCAACCTGAGAGCTAACTTATTGTCACTATGTCTGATGATGTTCTGGTGTTATGCAGTGTTTTTATCTTCCAACACTGTATCTGACAATGTCTGTCTCTCCTTCTTAGTTTGTCTTAGTCTGAAAGCTCCACTGAAACCTGCTGATGACCCTGCTGGTGTTTGCAATATCGATGGTATAGCTTGCAGCATCACAGCAATCACAGACTTTCAAACTGACAAACGAAAGGTTATGAAAATGCTATGCCATGTGATATCCCAACTTCAATAGCTATCACATCATTAGTAATCCACGGTTTTCTTTTACTAGTTTCTGGACTTCAACCACAATTCCACAGTTTATTCATACATCCAGGTTGATGTTCTTGCCATTTTTGGATTATCTTTGAGGTCTTCTTTACCTTTCTTGTAATACAAGATGATCTAAAAAGTGTTGTTTTATGTGGGGCAACATTCTTGTAAATTTATTGTAAAAACTGAATAAGGTGATGTCCACTTGAGTTTTGTTAAAAATGTGACATTAGTTCTAACCTCAATATAGTTGCTTCCGTGGCACAAAAAGTAGGCTTTTTTTTTTTGTTTTAAATGCACCCTAATGAGACTAATGGAGTCCTGGTGTGGTGCTGTGGGTTAATGTGCCAGACTGCAAAGCCATTTGAACTGCAAGGTTGGCTGTTTAAACTCACCAAGTGCTCCTCGGAAACCCTATACAGGGTTGCTTGACTCGACGGCACTCAACAACAACAACAACAACAATGAGACTAATGGAGTCTTGGTGTGACACTGCAGGTTAATGCACTGGACTGCAAGGTCGGTTTGAACTGCAAGGTCTGTCAGTGTTCAAGCTCAACAGCCACTCCTTGGACACCCTATACAGGGTTGCTATGAGTCAGAACTGACTCTACTGCACTTAAAAACAACAATGAGACTAAGAGAAGTATATTACTGAATGAACTTTTATGCAGCTGCATAGTGGTTATGAATCGGGCTGCTAACCTCAAGGTTGGCAGATCGAAACTACCAGTCATTCCGTGGGATAAAAATGAGACATTCTGCTCCTATCAATTTTACAGTCTTGGAAACCCTGTGCAGGGATGGTGTTAGTCAGAACCAACTCTACAGTACTTAACAACAACAACATCATACTGATCACAGGGTCATTTAAACACATAATTTGGAATAAACCATTGGTTGTATGAACTAGAGCCCCACTAACCTTTGTGATTTGCCCTCTTACATCACATCACAATGCAGCACATTAAAGAATATCAACAAGCCTAGTATTTGGACAAACCACTGAGAACCATAGCCTTACCAAGATGACACATAAAATTAATCATCACAGTCCTCATCTCCTTTAACAAGAAATCAGTATGTAAAGCCTGAAACTCACAACTGGAAAATTAAGAAGATAAACATGTTATCTAGATACAAGGAGGCTTCAAAAATTTCATGGAAATAGCCATTATTTTTAATTCCAGTTTTCCATGAACTTTTGAAGCTGTCTCATATCTGGAGGCAAACATCCAAAGGAGCAACAAAAAGGAACACTGAGACAGGCATCAGATCTGTGGATGGAATTGCACTGTTTCTATCTTATTGAGCTATTTGTAGCTTCAAATTATGCTGTTCATATGACAGCATAGCTTTTTAGCATAAAAGTTAAATTAAATTTAAATGAAAAAAAACAAACTTCAGCTTTTAGAATAGTAAAAAGAAAAAAATTTTTTTTACAAGGGATTGAGGGGTAAATCACGCCTTCTTCCTAAAGTTGTAAGATTGTAGTTAAAATTCTTATGCTTTATAGAAACAAGAAGAATTGAAGTCAAGAGACACAACAGTAGAGAACCAACAAGATGAGTTCACAGCCGATTTCTCTCCTCATGACATTTTCCTGCAAGGGGGCACATGTTTATATATTCAAGCAGAACTTTCACCAAGAAGTATAAATATTTTGTGGTATTTGAAGGAAATGTTCATAGTTAATAATTAATTAAACCAAAATGAAAACCTTATGTAGACTAAACAATGATTCAGAATGCTAAGGGATCAGTGCACATGAATCCTAATTATATAAAAATGTGTTTCTCTTTACATTTTTAGAGTTGAACATTCTGCTTCAATATGTTGTTTGTGCTAGCGTTACCATACTGGAATAGGTGTCTTTAATAAAGTGCTCTACATTTTAGTAGAAACAACTGTGAAAGTATACTCCTTTTTCTCCTCTTTCACCGTGATTCTGATATTCTCAAGTGTTCATGTTAATGATAAAAATAACTAAGGGCCCAAGAGGATTTACCCAAATTACATAAAAATATACAGCAAAAATAGATTTATTTTTTAAATAGATTTATTCCTGAAAATCGAATGAGCAAATCTAGCCTCTAATGAAATAAAAAAATACAATGAGCCCGATAAAAGCCAGAAACCACATGTCTGCCATCTTGTCACACAGTGGGGGCTTCAGACTTGCTGTGATGTTAGAAGCTGTGCCACAGGTATTCTGAATGTCAGTAGAGTCACTCATAGTAGACAGGTTTCACTACCACTCCATCTCAGCTCACTGATGCCTAGGATACCGACCTTTATGCATTCCAAATAATTTTTAACAACTTCCAATTTTCCAAAATTAATACTGCATACATTTCATGTTCTGATTATTGATAGATATCAACAGATGTTTCCAACTGTTATTTCTCATTTTGAGTTGAATTCTATTAACAAATGAAGGTCTTAAATCTTTAGGCCATATACATCATTCAAGTCAACTCTACTTTGAGGAGGCAGCACTTTTCCCCAGTCATATGTTGAGTGTTTTCTAGCCTGAGGGGCTCATCTTATGGCACTATTGTTGTTGTTAAGTGCTGTCAAGTTGGTTCTGACTCATAGTGACCCTGTATAGGGTTTCCAAGGAGCAACTGGTCTGCTTGAACCACCGACCCTGCAGCTCAAACCTACTTTGCAGTCCAGTGCATTAATCAACAACAACATACCAGGACTCCTGTGACACTATAACAGATACTATTTCACTGCTCTTCATATGGTTTTCAGTGGTTAACCCCTCAGAAACACATCACTTAGTCTCTTCTTAATCTGGAAGTTCCACTGAAACCTCTGTACCTTGGGTGACCCAGCTGGTATCTGAAACACCAAAAGCATATCTTCTAGCATCACACTAACAAGCAAGTCACCACAATATTGACAAATTGGCAAATGAGTTGGGGATTAACCTTAAGTATACCTAAAAAGGTATAAAATGAAACAAATGTCTATCATATGGCAAAGTGATCTCAATTTTATAATACAAAGAATTCAAAACATAAACACAAACAGACACTTGTACAACAATGTTCATCTCATGGTTATTTACATTAGCCAAAAGGTGTAAACAACCCAAAAGTCCATCAAGATGTGAATGAGTACACCAAATGCAATACATACATACAATGTACTATCACTCAACCATAAAAAAAAAATCAATTCTTGATACATACTATAATACAGATTAACATAGAAAACAATATAATTAATGAAATCAGATTGTCACAAAAAGATAGATATTGTATGATTCCACTTCTATGAAATAAGTAAATAAAGAGACAAAAGCTTATTTTTGGTCTCTATACCAGGGGTGAGAGAAGGGGAAAAGAGGAGGCTTTGTTTAGGAAACCACAGACCTTGTGGTTCAAACCAACCTTGAGGTCAAGTGTTTATCCTAAAGTACCACACAAGGGCTCATTGAGTTCCTATTGATGGTGGTGTCATTTGGAGAAGGATAATTATGATTATGAGGAGTCCTGGTGTGGCACTGTGGGCTAATGTGCTGGACAGTAAGTTTGGTTTGAACCACAATGTTGGCCATTCAAACTCACCAGCCACTCCCAGGAAACTCTTTATAGGGTTGCTATTAGTTGGAACCAACACAATGGCACTTAACAACAACAACAATCATGGTTATACATCATGATGAGCATTATCGATAGCCCTGAATTATATATGCAAAATTGTTCAATTGGCAAGTGTTTTGTTATGTATGTTTTTAATCACACTCATAAGATGAAAATGTGTGCAGTGAAATATAAATATCTCCCATGTTCAAAGTAAGGATGTAAACATTTACTTAACAAAGTGGAGCTCCATGGTATTTGTTATATTTCTAGCACAGTAGGGAAATCAGCATGGACAAAAACTGTTAATGCATCTGGCAGAGTCACTTACTTCTTTGTCTCTGAGCTGTTCTTTGGCCCTAGATGAAGGTGCCCCTGAGACAGCTCAAGCAACACAATGAAAGATGAAACTACACACAGCAGGTTTATTTGTTAAGCCAGGCTAACACAGTCAGAAGGAAATATCACCCCCAAATAGCATTGCCATTAGCAAACAATATTATATTTATTAAACACTCTACTGCCTGGAATACTCTCTTGAAACCAGTAAATATTAGGAGCTAAAGGCCAGAGGAAACATGAATTCTCATTTTGCAAACACAGACAGGGAATGCTTTATAGTTTCACATAAGTTGAAATACTACGTACTCGCTCTGAGAAAGTGATCAGTTTCCACAGGGTCTCAAAACCATGTCATTCAAGTCCCTGGGACTCTAAGCATGTATCCTTCAACCTTACCTATCTTTAAGGTCTTTCTCTACAACTATACACAACTGTCCTTTTGGAAGTGGAAACAGTTAAAAGTGGCTGAAGCTGAGGTTCTTCAAGGATGCAAACATGGAATGTTGTGTTAATGGGACCTCCAGAAGCACACCTAGTCCTGTCTGACACATTATTGTTAGCTTCTATGTAGCAGCTCCTGCTTATGAGGATCCCATGAACAACTGGCTAAGACTATTGTGATCCACAGAGTTTTCATTGAGTGAGCTTAAGTACATCATTAGTCCTTCCTTCGTAATTCATCTTAGTTCACCATTATAGCAACACACAACCCTCCAAGGGCATATGGGTAGTGGCTATGCTTAATTGAAGGGGAATGGTATTGCATTCATTGTCAAAAAGAACATAGTAAGATCAGCCATGAGGTACAATACTGTCTGCGATAGGATAGTATCCATGAGCCTACAGGGAAGCCCAGTTAATACCACAATGATTCAAATTTATGCACCAACCACTAAAGCTGGTGAGGATGAAATACAATAATTCTACCAACTTCTTCAATCTGAAATTGACCAAACATGCAATCAAGATATATTGATCATTACTGGTGATTAGAATGCAAAGGTTAGAAGCAAAGAGGAAGTATCAGTAGTTGGAAAATATGGCCTTGGTGATAGAAATGATGCTGAGAATGAGTGATAGAATTCTACAAAACCCATGATTTGGTCATTTCAACTGCTTCTATAGACAGCATAAGACACGACTACACATATAGACCTCACAAGGTGGAATACATAGA
>NW_006408919.1:1314017-1315827 GCF_000296735.1 Chrysochloris asiatica
AGAGAGAGAGAGAGAGAAAATGCCATCAGTTTTCATAAGAGCCTATTGTGTTTTGTTTTCCAATCTTCTTGATTTTTTTTTAGAGTTTTCTTCAAAGAGTGTTTCTAAGTCAATGTACTTATTTCCAAGTTCTGAGTTGGGGTTTCTCATAACTTTGTAAAGAGAAGGCAGTTGTTTTCCTGATCCAAGGTGTACAGTGACTTTTCCTTGTGAATACATCTTTCTACTCCTGTGGCCAAGTACCTTGCAGTTATTGCCGCATGTTTGTTCAAGTGGTAAGGAAATATTAAATATCACACGTTCTCAGCAGAGACTGGACAGTAATTATCAACAGATGGCAGGCAGTGGGGGATTGAGAGAGCAAAAGAGTGTTCCCGGCAGGAGGGCTTGTGCTGATCCCCAGGCGACTCATTGGTCTCAGACCTGGATAGATGAGATGTGGTTAACTACCAATCCCTCTCCCCACTTTTCACATTATCTTAACCTTTCCTTGGCATCCATCTTAAGCAACTAATTCTAGAGTCCCTTAGAAGTGGCAGAAGATTTAGTTGTTCACTGGGATCACTTAGCTGTCCTCAGGAAAAGGGAAGCACCATCAGGAGGCTATTGAGTGTTTCAGGAAATGCACAGAACACTGATTTTAAGTGGATATAATTCAATTCAGTAAGCACATTCTGAACATTTGGTCTGTTCTGCACATTGGACAACTTACTAGCAACACAGATATAAAGATATGAATCTAGTCCTTAAGTAATCAAGATCTAATGAGGAAGACAACTTGTTACAATATGCTAATTGCAAAAGTAGAAATAGAAGTATAAGGTACATTGTTACTATTGTTATTAGCTACCATCAAACCACATCAGATTCAGAGCAACCATGAACAAAGGAATCAATTGCAGATCTGAAAGTTGTGAATCATAGATTTCATTGTCTGATGTTTAGAAGTAGATCACCAGGTCCTTCTTCCTCATCCATTTTAGTTTGTAAGCATCACTAAAACATTTTCAGCATCACTTGTTATTGTTGTTAGGTGCCATCAAGTCAGTACCAACTGATAGTGACACTATGCACAACAGAACACCGTCACTCCTCCGCCAACGTCATAATCCTTGTTACATTTGGACCCATTGCTGCTGTCACTGTGCCAATAAATCTCGAGGGTCTTCCTTTCTTTCTCCAACCCTCCACTATGCCAAACATGATATTCTTCTCCACCTACTGGTTCCTTCTGACAATATGTCCTAAATTTAAACCATTCGTTCTTATCTTGTTCTGTTAGAAAAATAACTCTTAGTCTGTACACTAGTTCCTCATGAGCACAGTTAAGTGCTCCAGAATGCTCATTCTCTACAATGTTGTTCATAGCTTGTCAGGATTCACACAATAGAAAGCCTTTTTGTAGTCAATAAAGTACTGGTAAACATCTTTCTGGTATTCTCTGCTTTCAGCCAAGATCTATCTGATGTCAGCAATGATACCCCTCATTCAATGTCCTCTTCTGAATTGGCTTGAACCTCTGGAAGTTCTCTTTCAATGTATGGTTGCAGCTGTTTTTGTCCTATCTTTAGCAAAATTTTACTTGCATACAATATTAATGATTTCCGCATTCTGTTGGTTCAGCTCTCTCTGGGATGGGCAGATATATGAATCTCTTCCTGTCAGTTGGCCAGGTAGTTGCCTTTCAAATTTCTTCACATAGATGATGGGTACCTCCAGTGCTGCATCAATTTGCTGAAAGTTTTTTCTTTGTATTTTCTTTTTCCTTGCCAATGCCTTCAATGTACCTTGGATTTCTTCCTTCAGTATC
>NW_006408919.1:1317684-1318960 GCF_000296735.1 Chrysochloris asiatica
TTATGTGATAGTTTACATGGTAGAATATTAGTTTTACATTCATCCTATTGTATGTCGTTTCATTGCCATGGTTACAATCCCCTCCATGTATCATCAACCAACCAAAGGATGTACCCTGCATGCCTGCCCCGCCTTTAGTCAGCACACAGCCCCTCTCCCTCTCTGGGTCTAAAGTCCCCAGCTGCTCCATCTCGCCACGTGATTGTCTCTGCATCCATCTCTGGCATCACTGCTTCTCTGGGTAGGGTCCCGCTCTCTGCTCTTCTCTCTTGATGGTCCCAGGGACCTTTGCTCCTAGACTGAAAAGTTAATCATTCCCTTCCTTGTTACAAAATGACTACCTTTACATTTCCAACCCTTACAATCAGTTCTGATAATAATTACTCACTATTGTATAACAATAGACCTATCCGCCTCTCCTTTCACTGGACAGATTGGATACTACTCAGTGGAGATTCTACCAACCTCCATGCCCTCTGGATATAGATTCCCTCTTGAAAGCTTGTAAACCAGTCACTTCTTGCCTTTGAGACCCCACCATTTGTGTAGCCAATGTCCAAATTGCCCATCCCTGTTTAATCTGTGTATGGAAGGGGTGGGCATGATCCTTGCTGTAAAGATTTGTTCCCTCTTTTGAACTGCTGCATCCATAGGTGTAGGTAAAATTCATCAAATTGTATCAGATTACTCTTTTTTTTTCTCTTCTTTCTTCTTCTAGTTCAGCTCTGATCATCAATGACTGGACTTCTTCTAGTCCAGTCATTGATGCTTGGTCAAGTGGGTATTATCTGCAAGTGTGAGTTTTCTTGTGCATATGCCCTCTCTTCTTATCAGCTGGATGCTTCACTCACCACTCCAGTCCTCTGTGGCTATGTCACTGACTCTGGGCCCAAGATTCCCCAGGTCTTGCCACACGGTTGGCCAACCAAGTCTCCACCAGGATAGGGCATTGTAGGGCATAGCTCACAGCTTCATTGCTGTTTTTCCCTTACTTCTCCTTATCAGTGACCAATGTGGTCAGCAATTAGAGTGTGAATTCCCATTGATTATTAGTCTTGTAAGGGGGTTTGCTCTGAGGGAACCCGGCCACTTGCTTTGATGTCTCCTGGGTGACCAACTTGCTTGTTTTTGTAGTAATCAGTCAGTCTGCCTATATTGTTTTCTATTTTTCCTCTCAGTCTTTCTTTCAAGAAGTATCTTCTGTTCTTCTAGCCACTCCAGGCTGGTCTGTTTGTCTTTTCAAGTGGAAATTTCCCACCTCTGAAGATTCTGGATG
>NW_006408919.1:1326399-1329235 GCF_000296735.1 Chrysochloris asiatica
TCCATTAACTGCCAGTGGCCTCATTTGTTACACTCAGCCCTAGAGGGCCTCGAACCTCTGACTAGTCTTACACGGTCTGCAACACATTCAATATTTTGTCCATAGAATCCTTCAATGCTGCATGTTGAGGTTTGAATTTTTCTTCAGTTCCCTCAGCTTGAGAAATGCGGATTGTGTTCTTCCTTTCGGTATTATAACTCCAGGTCTTTGCACATTTTTAAAATAATATTTGACTTTCTCTTTTCAAGCTGACCTTTGAAATTATCTATTTAGCTTTTTTACCTAATAATTTCTTCCATTTGTTTTAGCATCTCTACAGTGAAAGGCAAGTTTCAGAGTCTCTTCAGTCATCTGTGTTGATCATTTTCTTCTTTCTGACTTTTTAATGACCTTTTTCTTTCTTCCTGTATGATGTTCTTGATATCATCGCACAACTCATCTGGTCTTTAGTATCAAATGCATCAAATTTGTTCTGAAGGTCATCCTAAATTTGTGTGGGATATGTTTAAGGTCATACTTTGGCTCTTGTGGACTTGTTTTAATTTTCTTTAACTTCAGCCTAAAATTGCATATGAACAATTGATGGTCTGTCCCACACACTGCCCTGACTTTGTTTTGGCTGATGATAGGGAGCTTTTCCATTGCCTCTTTCCACAAATGTACCCAATTTATTCTCTGTGTATTTCATCTGGTGTGTCCATGTGTACAGTCGTCTTTTATGTTATCTGTAAAAGGTATTTGAAAAGACGTTATTATCCCTGCAAAATTCTATCATGTGATTTCCAGCATAGTTTCTATCACCAAGGCCAAATTTCCCAACTACTGATCCTTTCTCTTTGTTTCCAACATTTGCATCCTAATTGTCAGTAATCATCAGTACTTCTTAAGTGAAAGTTTGATCAATTTCAGACAGAAAAAGCTGGTAGAATTCTTCATCAATGGCTTTAGTGATTGGTACATAAATTTGAATAATCATGGTATAAACTGGTCTTCCTTGTAGATGAATGGATAATATCCTATCACAGATAGTATTGCACTTTAAGACATCTCTTGATATGTTCTTTTTGATGATTAATTAAATGCCATTCCCCTTCAATTTATCATTCCTGACAAAATAAAGTGTGTGATCATCAGGCAAATTACTAATACTAGTGCATTTTAGTTCATTAATGCCTCAAATATCAAAGTTTATCCATTCCATTTCATTTTTGACAATTTCCAAGTTTCCTAGATTCATACCTCTGTACATTCCAGATTAGTAATGGGTGTTTACAGCTATTTCTCTTCACTTTAAGTTGTGCTCCAACAGCAAATTAAGGTCCTGAAAGCTTTGCTCCAATCATATTATGATGGTCAACTCTACTTTGAGGAGGCAGCTCTTCCCCATTTATATTTTGAGTTTGTTGCAACCTAAGGAACTCATCTTCCACTACAATACTTGATAACATTCTTGTGCTCTTCATCCTGTTTCTACATTAAATATTATTGTGCTGACAGTGTTCCACTGCTATTCATAAAGTTTTCAATGATTAACTATTTGGAAGTAGTCAGTCTCTCCTTCTCCCCAGTCTTTCTCTGTGTGCTCAGCTGAAACCTATCCACTATGGGTGACCCTGCTAGTATTTAAAATACCCGTGGCATAGCTTCCAAATTCATAGCAATGTACAAGCCACCACAGATGACAAACTGAAGGAAAATAGTGGTTTAGCATCATAGCAACATGCAAGCCTCTCCTGACAGGCATGTTAGTCAGGAATCAACTCTGTGTCTTCTGCATGAATGGCAAGAATTCTACCACTAAACCAGCACTACCTCCTGTACAGATATGTTGTAGCCACTAAATCCCTTTGAGTTGGTTACAACTTATAGCAACCCTGTATAGGGTTTCCTAGGAATACCTTGTGAGTTTGAATCTCTGAACTTAGTATCGTAAAAAATCACAATGATGAACTCTAAAGGTTAAAAGACCTAAAGGCTTCAAGGTGATGTAACAACTATCAGTTTATGAGAAAGAACTCTTTAGTCTGCAAATGTGACAGATAATAGGTCTTTAGCCCTAAAGAAGACAGACAGCCTTAATGAAGCTTCTTGTCTGCCATGAATAGGAAGAATATTTTTCAATCGGCTATGAGGTCATTTATAAATGAAATGGAGGAACAATATGTGCAACAGCAGAGAGGCACAGAAGTGTACCCCTAAGTGGAAAATTGGTTTCTGGATAAATCAAAGAACATGCATTAGTATTTTTACCAAGGTACTATCACTGAAAATGCAAGGTTGAACAAGCCTAGTGTAGTCTCAATCTTCATGGAACTTACTGGCCAGTAGAATGATGGGCATTATCAATAACTATTAATATATAAAGTCTTCTTTGACTGTTCATAGCAGCTTGGTCTTATTTTTAAATGGTGGGCTCAATACGTTAGGCGAACCACTTTTATTTTTGGCCTTTGTTGTTGTCAGGTGCCATTGAGTTAGAACCAACTCAAAGCGACCCCATGCACAGCAGAACGAAACAATGTCTGATCCTGGGCCAACCTCACTACCACTGCCACACTTGATGAAATCAACGATGTCACCTGGATGATCCATCTCATTAGGGGTCTTCCTCTTTTTCTCTGACCCTCCAACTTACCCAGCATGACATCCTTATCCAGCGACTGTTCTCTCCGGACAATGTGTCCAAAGTATGAGAGACGAAGTTTAGCCATCCTGGCCTCCAAGGAGCACTCTGGTTGCACTCCTTCTAAAACAGATCTATTGGTTCTTTTGGCTGTCCATGGCACTTTCAGTATTCTCCTCCAACATCACAACTCAAAGGCATCAATTCTTCTAC
>NW_006408919.1:1329930-1331981 GCF_000296735.1 Chrysochloris asiatica
GAAAGCCTTTGCATAGTCAATAAAGCACAGGTAAACATCTTTCTGATATTCTTTGCTTTCAGCCAAGATCCACCGGACATTAGCAATGATATCTCTCGTTCCACGGCCTTCTCTGAATCCAGCTTGAACCTCTGGAATTTCTCTGTCAATGTATGATTGTAGCCGTTTCTCTATTTCTTTTAGCAAAACTTTACTCACTTGAGATATCAAAGAGATTATCTGATGTCCTTTAGGTGACTAAAACTTGATGGAGAGTTGGAAGAGGCAGAGTGGCATAAATGAAGAATTTTACAGAAATTCTTCAATGACTTCAACTAACTACCAAGCTAATCAATTAAGGAAACCGGTTACATAACTTGACGAATGTAACTCATATTACTCAGCTGTGTAGCAGAAAAAGAGTGAAATGGGATAAAATTATGTTATATAAAATTGTACAACAAAATGAAACAAGAGCAGCTGCTGATAGATAGTATGTAGGTAAAACCAAACACTTCATGGGATTAGTTTTTTTTGGTTCCAAGGTTTAGGGTACTGGGTTCATGAGACAGTGCAGTCAGTTGGACTTATAGTTTCTAGTCTACTGCTCAGTTCATTGCATCTGGTGTCCTCAAAGCTTGAGAGTGGCAACCCAAGAAACAACAATTGGTCTTTATTTACCCAAAGAAACAGTAAAAGAATGAGACCCAGGCATCAGAGGACGAACTGCAAATAGGTGTAATTTCCTCAGTAAATTATTGCCACAAGATCTAGTCAATGTCTATTATTGAATGTATCCAGCACTATTATTGAATGATTTGGCCAAGGACTTCATAGATGTATCCTAATTAAAGGGAGGAAAAACATTGCACAGAATTTTAAATTATTATGGAATTCAGACATTTTAGACTCATTGACACCTGAGTAACCTTGAATCCATTGCCTGACATGATTTGAAAACCTTGAAAAAAAACTATTTCCTGAAGTCATAGTTGAGTGTAACAGGAACTTAGCTCAATTAATAAAGAATGTTTACCTTGAGCACTACACTTTAGAAAAAATAATTACATATTTGAAATCAATTTTAAAATGCAAACTTTAAAGTACAGATAAGAAGATTAAAAGGGGCAATGAGTCTAACTTAATGACACTGAAATAATGTGAGAATAAAGAGTGACAAATGTAGTCAGTGTCCTGTACATGTAAAATTGTAAATGCAAATTAGTCCACCACTTGTCTGCCAGTTTGTTGTACTGTGGTGACATGTGAGTTGCTGTGATTCTGAGGGCTATACCACAGGTATTTTAAATACCAGCAGGGTAACCCATGGTGGACAGGTTTTAGATGAGCATTCAGACAAAGACAGACTAGGAATAAGGAAAGACAAACTACTTTAGAATATTTAGTCCCTGAAAACCTTACAAAAGCAGGTAAACATTGTCACATATAGTGCCAGAAAATGAGCCCTTCAAGTTGGAAGCCACTCAAAATGCGACTGGGGAACAGCTGCCCCCTCAAAGTAAAGTTGACAGTGACGATACCTATGGAGTAAAGCCCATGGGACCTTCATTTGCTGATGGGGCACAACTCAAAATGAAGAGAAACAGCTGTAAATATAATTAATAATCAGAACATGGAATGTATGAAGTATGAATCTAGGAAAATTGGAAATTGTAAAAAATGAAACAGAATGCATAAATATCAATATCTTAGGCAGTAGTGACCTGAAATGAACTGATATTGGCCATTTTGAATCTGACAACCACATGGATACTAGGCCAGGAATGACAAATAGAAGGGAATGGTGCTGCATTCATCGTCAAAAAGAACATACCCAGATCTGTCATGAGGTACAGTGCTGTCTGTGATAGGATAATATCCATGTGCTTACAGGGAAGACAAGTTAATACCACTGTTATTCAAATTTACGCACCAACCACTAAAGCCAGTGAGAATGAAACAGAAGAATTCTACTAATTTCTTCAATCAGAAATTGATCAAACATGTAATCAAGGTATATTACTAATCATTGGTGATTGGAATGCAAAGGTTGGAAACAAAGAAGAAGGATC
>NW_006408919.1:1357890-1360561 GCF_000296735.1 Chrysochloris asiatica
ATGGCACCTGACAACAACAACAACAACAATCCTAGTCTGTCTTAGTCTAGAAACTCAGCTGAAACCTGTGCACTATGGGTACACATTGCTGGTATTTAAAATACCAGTGGCATAACTTAAAGCTTCATAGTAACATGCAAGCCACCACAGTTTGACAAACTGACAGCTGCATGTGGTGTTAGAGCATACAGCAGGCAAGGTTGGGCTTACTGGTTAGAAAGACGCTGAAGGAACCTGAGACTAAGGCCCTCAACCACCCTCATGTCTAGAAGGAAACTCAGCCTGTGGCCCAATTTTCAGCTATGCAGTAAGTAGTTACATAGAGGCAACAACAATACTAGTAATGTATGTTCACCATGTAATGTTTAATCGTTCACAATTAAAAATGTAACATTTATAGAATGATAAAGTTGAGAAAGGATGGGAATGTTGTGGAATAAGAATAGAAATTACAGGGAAGAAGTGGGAAAACTATTGCTGCATAGAGGAGATTGCAGTCATTTAGATGAAACAAAGTGTATGGTTTGGTGAATGTAAAAGCGACGATCTTGTCTGTAAGCCTTCACTCAATTAAAAAGAAAAGATTCTTTTATTTAAAAAAGAAAATCTCCTTCAAGTGTTAAAGAGCAACTAAATCACTCTGAGAACTAAGGTGCACCTGGAGCAAGCCATGGTATTTTCAATCACCTTATATGCATTGAAAGTTTGTCAATAAAAAAGATCATAGAAGAATTGAACCTTATGAATTATGGTGGTGGAAAAAAATATTGAATGTACCATAGATTACCAGAAGAGCAAACAACACATCTATCATGGAAGAAGTGAAGTCAGAGTGTTCATTAGAAGTAAAGATGAAGAGACTTCAATTCTCATTCTTTGAGCAATTTGTCAGGAGAGAGCAGACCCTGAAGAAGGTCAATGGAAAAGAGGAAGATCCCCAACAAGATGGATTGACACAATGTCCGCAACAATGGGCTCAAGCTATGATTGTGAGGATTGTGTAGGACCAGCTAATGTTTCATTCTGTTATGCATAGGATCACTATGAGTTGAAAATGAGTCAACAATACCTAACAGTAGTAACTCAGTAGTAACTTTTAAATCCATTGTTTTCAGTCTTGTACAGTCTGAAGATTAGTTTATTAAATGCTTTACTTCTATGATTACATATTTGATATCTACATCATCTTGTTTCACTACTAGCTTGTTTGGGTACATGATATATTCCTTTGTTGTTGGCATGTGCTTTCAAGTCTGGTCTGTCTGTAATTTGTCTGTAAATGATCATTGGGAGCAGAAAGCCTCACCTTTAACCAGTGAAGCTGCTGATGGTAGTAGGTCCTTCCTTCTCTGCTTCTTTTTCTTTGCTGTCATTTTGTTAGGTGCCATTAAGTCAGTTTCAACTCACAGTGACTCTGTGCACAACAGAATGAAACATTGCCTGGTCCTACACCATGCTCACAATTATCACATTTGGGCCCACTGCTGCTGCCACTATGTCAATCCAACTCATTGGGGATCTTCCTCTTTTTTGTTGACCTTCCAAGCATGATGTGTTTCTCCAGGCACTTCATAATAACAGGTCCACAAAGACTTGCCACCCTAATTTCTAAGGAGTATTCTGGTTGCACTCCTTACAAAATAGATATGTGTGCTCTTCTAGCAGTCCATGGTACTTTTAATATTCTTCCATAATGTAAATGTATTGATGCTGCTACAATCTTCCTTATTCATTGTCCAACTTTCATGTGCATATGAGGTCATTGAAAATACCATGGATTAGGTCAGTTGCACCTTAGTTCTCAAAAATTGATATCTTTGTTCTTGAACACTTTAAAGTTGTCTTGTGCAGTAGACCTTCCTAACGCAATATGACATTTGACTTTTTGACTAATGCTTCCAGGATTTCTGACTGTAGCGCCAAGGAACATGAAGGCTTTTACAACTTCAATCTTTTCTCTATATACCATGATGTTATTTACTGGTCCAGTGCTGACGCTCTTTGCTTTCCTTACATTGAGGTGAAATCCATACGTAATCTTTGATCTTCTAAAGTAACAATCTTAAGTCCTCTTTGTTTCTAGCAAGCAAGGTTGTATCACACTGAGTCTCCCTCAGACCTTGATGCCACTTTCTTCTTCATATAATCCAGCTTCTCAGAGTATTTGCTCAGCAAACAGATTGAATAAGTATTGAGAAAATATACAGCCCTGGCTCAAAACCATCACATTTTTTGACAAATGTTTTCCAGACTCATTATTTTATTTCATATAGCATGACACATATACATATAATTTCTGTCTTTTCAGGTTTTTTCAAGTGCCTTGTGATTTTGTAGGTTCTTTATAAATGCGAGGTAGTGTTGATTTTTTATATGTGGGTCCGAGTGAATATGTTTATGTTTCTTCATTTATCCTTTTGTATTTTTCTTTGGTTGCATTTGTTATTGTTACTATTGTTAAGTACTGTCAAGTCTGTTCCAACCCATAGCAACCCTATGTAGGGTTTCTGAGGAGCAGGTGGTGAGCTTGCACCACCTACATTGCAGTTCAAATGGCTTTGCAGTCTGGCACATTAACCCACAGTGCCACACCAGGAGGTATTGTGGGATAAAGCAGTGGAGCACATGGTCGGTTTGAACCACAATGTCAGTGCTTCAAACTGAGCAGCTG
>NW_006408919.1:1361176-1375768 GCF_000296735.1 Chrysochloris asiatica
ATTCTCTGCTTTCAGCTAAGATCCATCTGACAAAAGCAATGAAGTGCTTCACTCCATGTCCTCTTCTGAATCCGGCTTGAACCTATGGAAGTTCTCTGTCAATGTATGGTTGCAGCCGTTTTTGCATTATATTTAGTAAAACTTTATTTGCATGGGATATCAGTGATACTATCCGATAATTTCCACATTCCATTGGGTCTCCTCTCTTTGGAATGGGCACAAATACAGATCTCTTCCAGAGAGTTTGCCAGGTAGTTGTCTTCCAAATTTCTTGGCATAGATGAGTGAGTGCCTCTAGTGCCGCATCATTTTGCTGAAAATTTCCAATTTCTATTCCATCAATTCCTGACACCTTGTTCTTTGCCAATTCCTTCAACACAACTCGAACTTCTTCCTTCAGTATCATTGGCTCTTGATCATATGCTACATCTTGAAATGGTTGCATATTGACCATTTCTTTTTGGTTCAGTGACTGTGTGCATTCCTTCCACCTTCTTTTGATGCATTCTGTATCGTTCAGCATTTTGCTCATAGAAGCCTTCATTACTGAAAGTCGAGGTTCAAATTTCTTTTCAGTTCCCTCTGCTTGAGAAATGCTGAGTGTTCTTCCCTATGGTTTTCTAACTCCAGGTCTTTGCACATTTTGTTATAATATTTGACTTTGTATCCTCAAGCTGCCCTTTTTTCTGTTCGGCTCTTGTACCTCCTTGTTTCTTTCATTTGATTTAGCTTATCTACACTGGAGAGCAAGATTCAGAGCCTCTTCTGACATCCATTTTGGACATTTCCTTCTTTCTTGTCTTCTTAATAACCTTTTGCTTTCTTCCTGTATGATGTTCTTGATGTCATTCAACAACTCTTCTGTGCTTTGGTCTTTAGTGTCAAATGCATCAAACCTGTTCATCAAATGATCTCTAAATTCAGGTGGGATACATTCAAGGTCATAAATTTGTGTCTCATGTACTTTTTAAATTTTTCTTCCACTTTAGCCTAAATTTTGCATATGAGGAACGTATTGTTCCACAGTCAACCCCTGTTTAGGTAAATGATATAAAGCTTTTCCACCATCTCTTTCCATGTTGTTGTTAAGTGTTGCTGAGTTGACTCTGACCCACAGTGACCCTGTATAGGGTTTCCAAGGAGCCGCTGGTGAGCTTAAACCTCTGAACTGGGAGAACAAATGATTTTGCAGTCTGAGGCATTAGCACATAGGGCCGACTGTGGAACAGACCATCAATTACTCAGATGCAAATTCAAACTGAAGCTGAAGAAAATAAAAACAAGGCACCAGAAACTGATGGAATAAAAATTGAAATCTTTCAAGAAAGTAAGGCAGCACTGGAGGCAGTCACTCATCTATGCCAAGAAATTTTAAAGACAACTATATGGCCAATTGATTGGAGGAGATCTATTTTTGTCCCCATTCCAAAGAGAAGTGACACAATGGAATGCGGAAATCATCAGACAATCTCTTTGATATCCCATGTGAGTAAGGTTTTACTAAAGGTAATACAGAAATGGCTGCAGATAGAGAACTTCCAGAGGTTCAAGCTGGATTCAGAAGAGGCCATGGAATGAGGGATATCATTGCTGTTGTCCATTGGATCTTGGCTGAAAGCAGAGAGTATCAGAAAGATGTTTACCTGTGCTTTATTGACTGCGCAAAGGCTTTCGATTGTGTGGATCATAATAAGCTATGGACAACATTGTGACGTAAGAGTATTCTGGAACACTTAATTGTGCTTATGAGGAATCTGTACCTGGACCAAGAGGCAGTTGTTTGAACAGAACATGGGATCACTGAATGGTTTAAAATTAAGAAAGGTGTGCGACAAGGCTGTATTCTCTCACCATACTTATTCAACCTGTTTGCTGAGCAAATCATCTCAGAAGCTGGCTTATATGTAGAAAAACATGGCATCAGGATTAAGGAAGACTCGTTAACAACCTGTGATATGTAGATGATACAACCTTGCTTGCTGAAAGTGAAGAAAACTTTAAATATTTATTGATGAAGATCAAAGACCACAGCCTTCAGTAAGGGTTGCATTTCAGTGTAAAGAAAACAAAAATCCTCACCACTGGACCAATAAACAACATTCTTATCAATGGAGAAAAGATTGAAGTTGTCAAGGACTACATTCTTCTTGGATCAACCATCAACACTCATGGAAGCAGCAGTCAAGAAATCAAATGACATATTGCATTAGGCAAATCTGCTGCACAAGACCTTTTTAAAGTGTTGAAGAGCAAAGATGTCAGCTAGAGGACTAAGGTGCGCCTGACCCAAACCATGGTTCAGGTTCAATATCATCATATGCATGCAAAAGCTGGACAGCGAATAAAGGAGACCGTAGAAGAATTGATGCTTTTGAGTTATAGTGTTGGAGGAGAATATTGAAAGTGCCATGGGCTGCCAAAAAAACCAACAGAGCTGTGTTGGAAGAGGTACAACCACAGTGCTCCTTGTAGGCCAGGATGGCCAAATTTGTCTTTCATACTTTGGACAGATTGTCAAGAGGGACCAGTCACTGGAGAAGGATATCATGTTTGGTCACGTGGAGGGTCAGAGAAAAAGAGGAAGACCCCAGTGAGATGGATTGGCAATGTGGCAACATCATTGGGCTCAAGCGTGACAACGATTGTGAGGCTGGCCCAGGATCAGGCAGTGTTTTGTTCTGTTGTGCATAGAGTTGCCATAAGTTGGTACTGACCAAAGGCACCTAAGAAAAACAAGTGCTGTTGAGTCGCTTCCAACTCACAGCCACCTGATACAGGGTGCCTGAGGATCAGCTGTGTGGTTTGAACACCAACCTTGTGATTAGCAATCCAGTGTTTATCCTGCAGTGATACACCAGGTACTGTTTAGAAGCAAAGATCCTGGTGCCACTAAGATTTTTTAGTCCCAGTTACCCAGTAAGATCTTAACCAAGTGTCCCTTCTTTTTGTAAGAATCCAGAGCCTATCATGGCTCCATAATGGCTATAATTCCAAGTTTTTGTTTGTTTGTTTGTTTGTTTGTTTTTCTTAAGTGCCATCGAGTTGGTTCCGACCCATAGTGATCCTGTATAGGGTGTCTAAGGAGTGTCTCATGAGCTTGAATCGTTGACCTTTTGGTTCAAACCTAAATTGCAGTCTAGTTCATTGTTGCACAGCACCACACCAGGACTCCATACCTTTTTTGAATTTCTGAACCACAAAGACGTTTACCTTATTTCTGATCCATTGTAGATTACTTCTTCTTTTTATATCTGTTCTGTCATTTCTATCTGTGAGAAATGAGTTGTGAAGCTTCAATGCATAAATTTATAATCTCATTCTGACATGTTATCACTTCATCTCTTCAAAAATAACATGATTGCTGAGTCTTATCTCCCTGTATTTCTTTTGCCATTGTTGTTGCTAAGTGCCATCAAATTGGTTCCAACACACTGTCACCTTGTATAGGGTTTCCAAGGAGCATCAGGTAGGTTTGAAGCCCTAAACTTGAGTTAGCAGTCTAGTACTAGTTCCACAGCACCAAACCAGGACTCCCTGACTTGGTGCATGGTTATTTCCTCCTGCTTCAGTCTTTACTAGTTTTTCCAAAGCTCGGCCTTTGTCTCTCTTTTTCAGGAATGTTTCTGTATCAAATCTTCACCACTTCCCCTACATCCAACTGTATTTACCTTTCTCCTTCAATAGATTGTGAACTTCTTGAAAGTAGAAAGTGGATTAGACTGTTAACCAAAAGGTCAGAAGTTCAAACCCATTAATTGCTACTCAGAAAGCCAATACAGAGTTGCTAAATGTAGGAACCAACTCAATGGAGCTTAACAATAATAACAACATTCTCTCTTAGATCTCATTATGAAAGTGTTTGACCAATATTTACTGTATCAACACCCAATAAATATTTGCTTGTCTGAATTTCAGAAAGTCCAAATACAGAAGGTCTTGTTTTGACTTTTCTAAAATCTACCATCAAGACTAAAAATAAAGTTAAACTAAAATCAATTTCGTCTTAAAGATACCTCAAGCTCCTATTGCTGCAGTCAGACGTCCTAAAACGTGTAGCAATTTTGCAATGTGTTCCAGTTCCATGAAACCCAATGCAGTTTATTCTTCTTGCCATTCCCAAAGATAAATAGGATTTGTGGAGAAATATGCAAACTTTCCCTGGAAAATAAAAAGATTATGTAAAAGAAACCCACAGGAAAACTTCAGAAAAGCCAAAATCAACTAGCTTCACTTTATATGCAGAACTTTCTACAATTCGCTATGAATTAATATGGATAATTAAATCTCACTAGTGGGCTAATGTGTCAGACTGCAAAGTCATTTGAACTGCAAGTTTGGTGGTTCAAGCTCACCAGCTGCTCCTTGGAAACCCTGTACCGGGTCACTATGGGTCAGAATCGACTCGACGGCACTTAACAACAACAACAAGTGCTTAACAAAATCAAGGTGCAACAGTTTTGCAAGAAGAAATAGATATTGTGTGTCTGTTTGTGTTTACAAGCACATACTCACTTATGAACAAGAATAACATTTTCATGCAACCTGAATAAATGAATGGGGAAATTTGAGTAATAATTTGATTGTTTTTTTTTTTTTTAGGTAACTAACAGTTTGGTCTTTTCTTTCTCTCTACAAAAGTAGAACTGCATATATTTCTCCCAAACATCTTGTTTCCAAAATTCTGTGAATTTTCAATCTATTCTTCCACTTGGAATGCTCTCCCACATCTGGATTAATGGCGTACATCTCAGTTTAAATCATGTGTCCTCTGTTTGCTTCTTTACTACTCCTGGAACTCCCCCATGCTGATTCCACATCTCCAGGAGAGCAAGTATTGGTATTATTGCTTCATACATCTGTCCTTCACCAAATGGTGTGCCACCTAAGGGCACAAATCAACTTTAATCATCTATAAACCCCAGCCTCGCCCTCGGCTAAACACATGATAGGTACGCAATAAATTTTTGGAGAATGGATTAATTGATGAATAAAACTCTACTGCAGTGCATTTTCCATTGAAGAACAAAGTAATAAACAATTTCTGCTTAATAAAAATGGTCCTCTGCTAAAAGCTTTCTGAAAGGATTGCTAACTTTCAGGGAGAGTATCATGGTATTACTAAGATTAAAATAGACAACCCCCCTTAAAAATAAACCATTTTATACCAGCAAATAAACACTCAATGACATGTTATTCTATGAAAAGCTCATGGGCCTTAAATTTCTTTTTAATCACAGGCTTTAGTATTATTACACGTGTTCCATTAACAGGCTTAGCCAATGAATTCTATTTCATAAACACTGGTTCACTACAAACTAGCCAGGTGATTAATTTATAATTCTTGACACATTAGTGAGGTGGGTTGGTGGTAAGAAGTAGTGAATAACTTCTAGGATGGTCTGCCTTTTGTGCCAACACCATGGACACACACAGAGAAGGGTACAAGCACACACACACCCCTCATCCATGAACACCCACTGCGATGAAATGGCATTGAATCCAAATTTGACAAACCAATGCCTGAAGGCAAATAGCAAAGTCTAAACTGTTGCAGGTCCCTTTTCTTATAAAAATAATAATAATGAATAAAAATAGTTGGAGCTTGTCCAAAGCCTAATGCAGCACAATTTCTAAATTCAGTATCCTATTTGCCCCTACACACACATACTCCCCATTTTCTCTACCACTTCTTTCTTACCTTTCTAGGTAGACTACTTACTCTACCTCAAATAAAAGTCATTCAATAGCTGTTTCAATCCACAATGCCTAATGTATTTGGCTTTCTCCTTTAAACTTCAGCAACTGAGACATATTCAGCAGAATAAAAAAGAACTTCAGAATGGAATTGAGCAGCTACTAACTTACTGTGTGATTTGGAGAGTCCCTTCCTTCTCTGTTGCATGGGGACATTGAGGAAAATGTACCATGATGATTCTTCTAACTTTTTAGACAGAAGTTTAAAGAGTATATTCTAGTGTCAAACTAAATGGTTTCAAAGCACACTCCATTATTTACTACCAATGTGATCTTGGACATGTTTGTTCACATCTTGATACTTCAGTTTATAAGTCTATTAAATAGTGAGGAGCATTGGGAGGATGAAGAAAAAAACAAGATACTGCTTCATTGTTGTTAGTTGTTATTGTCAAGTCATTCCCTGACTCAGGTCAGCACAACACAACAGAAGAAATATCTGCCTGGTCCTGAGCAATCCCCACAATCGGTTACAGTTCAGATCACTGTGATTCATAGTGTTTTTATAGGCTGATTTTCATAAGTAGGTTGTTAGGCCTTTGTCTTAATCCATCATAGTCTGCAAACTCTGCTGAAATCTGCTCAGCATCATAGCAATACGTAAATCAACACTGACATGAAGTGCATTGGTCAGGAATCAAACCAGGGCCTCCTGTATGTTATGCAAAAATATTACCACTAAGACACCTCTGTCCCTCTAACAGGGTTGATGTCATTGTTGGGTACTGTTAAGTTGGTTCTGACACATACAAACTTTATGTAAACAGTGAACCACTGCCTGGTTCTGCACCATCCTAATAATCACTATATTTAAGCCCATTGTTGCAACTACTATGTCAATCCACCTTTTTTAGTTTCTTGCTCTATTTTGCTGACCCTCAACTTTACCAGACATGATATTCTGCTCCAGGGACTGTCTCCTGATTTTTTGTCCAAAGTACATGAGGCAAGTCTTGCCATCTTAGCGTCTAACGAATGTCTTCTTCCAACACAGATTTGTTCATTCTTCTAATTGCCCATGAACCTTCCTATTTCCAACTCTTGCATTCCAAACACCATTAATTATCAATGCACCTCGAATGCATGTTTGATCAACTTCAGAATGCAGATGTGAGTACAGTCTTCAGTTTCTTCATCTTTAGTTTTAGTGGTTGGTGCCTACATTTAAATAATAGTTATATTAACTGGTCTTCCTTGTAATCTTATGACTATTATCCTATCTTTGACAGTGTTTCACTTCGGAAAATATGAAGGATTTCAAAAAGTTTGTGGAAAAATCCATTATCTTTTCATTTCTTTTTCCTGACAAACTTTTTGAAACTCCTTCATATCTGAAAATGTTCTATTTGATGATGAATCTGACACAATTCTTCTTCAATATGTCATTTCTGACACAGTAGATCATATAATTGTCTTATTCAAAATAGTCAATGTCAGTCCATTTCAGTTCATGAATGACTAGTATACTGATCTTTATGTATAGTTCATTTCTGACAACTTTGTTTTTCTAGATCCATACTTCATATATTCCACATCCTGACAATTTTACTTCGTCCATATTATTAAATTTTATTCTACTTTGAGGAGACAGCTTTTCCCTAGTTATATTTTTTAGTGTTTTCCAACCTACAGGGCTCATCATTAGCACTGTGTCAAACAATATTCTACTGCTATTTATAAGGTTTTCACTGGCCAATCATTTTAGAAGCAGATGGTCAAGTCTCTTTCCTAGTCTGTTTCAGTTTGGCAACTCCTCTGAAACCTACCTACCACAGGTTACCCTGCTGGTATTTGAAATACTGGTGGCAAATCTCTCAACAGCACAGCAATATACAATTCACCACAGTATGTAAAGCTGAAGTTTGAATGACATAATATGTGTAAAGTGCTTTGTAAAGAAGGCCTGGCCCATTGTAAACCCTGTATGAATGTTAGGTGCTATAACTTATGAAAATTAAATTATTTCTTGAGGCCATTCCCTTAATACTTTGTTTCATTTTTGTATTTCAATATGAGGAGTGATAAAACAAAACACAGGAATTCAGCATGCACCTCTAGTCACATAGGAATCATTGTTCCACCAAATCCTTAAGGCCTATGACTCATGGATTGTGCAGATCCAGTTGGCTTTACAGAGCAGTGTTGGTGCTGCTCTGGGATGGCTGAGGACAGGGGCATGAGGAGTGGCCACAGTCAAGTGTTGGCACACTGAGGGGAACTCACACGGTACCTTTGCCACACCACTTTTGGCAGCAGCCACACCTCTTCATCTTTCAATTTCATGGTCACCAAAAATCACACATAAAAAGCCCAATGACTAACTGAATATGCAAAATGAACAGTTTGAAAACTCTAATATGTGCTCAGTTCAGGTCACATTCAAGTAATGCTGTGGCATCCTGGGGTTATGGAAAGCTCAGTTCCTACAACCTTTGACAGTGCAAAGGAAGGTGATACAAAGAATATTTTAATCTCTAGGATTATCAACCCAGAAACTTTCACAGCATCTAAATTCAGGATGGAAAAACAAATATAGCTCAAATTATTCAATCTTTCAATATCCTGCTTCATAAACAGATTTCCTCCTAAATGAGTCACTGGAAATTGCTCTTGGAAAAGCAATTATTTATTTTTATTTTTAGAAAAGTTTGAATATATTGGGGCAGAATAACAACGATGTAAACCCAGGTGAGAGAATTGGAGAGCAGAATGATTATATGTTATCTGGTCACTCATCTGAAACCAATGAGGCCATGTTCCCTCATTCATTATTGTCCACCCAAACAGAGCACTGTACTGGGGGCATAGAGGTCCAGAGGTTCATCCATTTGATGTCCACTTATAGGAGCTCTGGTAGCATAGTGGTTATGAATCGGGCTGCAAATCTCAAGGTCAGCAGTTTGAAACTACCAGCTGTTCTGCAGGAGAAAGATGAGGCTTTCTGCTCTTGTGAAGAGTAACAGCTTCAGAAACCCTGTACAGGGTCGCTATGAGTCAGAACCGACTCCATGGCAGATAACAACAGCAACAAAGTGCTATGTAACCAGAAAGTCACTTACCCTCTCAGAACCTGTTTAGTGAAGACATTAGGTTCATTTCAGACGTGTATTCTACTGCTATGAGCATCTACATGGGCAGACTATTCTGTTGCGCACCATACACCTTGGCCAAGTACTTTTTCAATGATACTCTTTAGTTTCCAGATCTATAAAACAGGAATACTTATCACTACCTTTTTTGTAGGGCCACCACTTGTCTGTCAGTTTGTCATACTGTGGTGGCTTGTGTGTTGCTGTAATTCTGGAAGCTATGCCATGGGCATTTTAAATACCAGCAGTGTCTCCCACAGTTGACAGGTTTCAGATGAGCTTCCAGACAAAGACAGACTAAGAAGAAGGAGAGATGAACTACCTCCAAATATTTAGTTCCTGAAAACCTTATGAATACCACAGAAACATGTCAGATATTGTGCCAGAAAATGAGCCCTTCAGGTTGGAAGGCACTCAAAATGTGAAGGAGGAAAAGATGTCTACTCAGATTAGAGTTGACAGTGATGACGCAAATGGAGTAAAGCCTGTGGGAGTAAAGCCCTCAGGACCTTCATTTGCTGATGGGGCACAAATCAAAATGCAGAGAAACAGATGTAAACAGCCATTAATAATTGGAACATGGAATGTATGAAGTATGAATCTAGGAAAATTGGAAATTGTGAAAAGGATATAGAATGCATAAACATCGATATGTTAGGCATTAGTGAGCTGAAATGGACTGGTACTGGCCATTTTGAATCTGACAACCACATGGTATACTATGCAGGGAATGACAAATTGAAGAGGAATGGTGTTGCACTCAACGTCAAAAAGAACATATCCCAATTAGTCATGCAATACAATGCTGTCTATGATAAGATAATATCCATGTGCCTACAGGGAAGACCAGTTAATATCATTATTATTCAAATTTACACACCAACCACTAAAGCCAGTGAGGATGAAATAGAAGAATGCTACCAACTTCTTCAATCTGAAATTGATCAAACATCAATCAAGATGTATTGATCATTACTGGTGATTGAAATGCAAAGTTTGGGAGCAAAGAGGAAGGATCAGTAGTTGGAAAATATTGCCTTGGTGATAGAAATGATGCTGGAGGTTGCATGATAGAATTCTGTAAAATCAATTATTTGTTCATTTCAAATACATTCTTTGGCAGCATAAGAGATGATTATACACATGAACCTCACCAGATGGAATACACCGAAATCAAATTGACAACATTTACTGAAAGAGAAGATGGAAAAGCTCCATATCATCAGTCAAAAGAAATCCAGGAGCAGATTGTGGAACAGATCATCAATTGTTTTTATGAAAATTCAGAATGAAGCTGAAGAAATTGAAAAACAAGTCCACGAGAGCCAAAATATGACCTTGAATGTATCCCATCAGAATTTAGAGATCATCTGAAAACAGATTTGATACATTAAACACTAAAGATTAAAGACCAGAAGAATTGTGGGATATATCAAGAACATCATACAGAAAGAAAGTAAAAAGTCATTAAGATGACAAGAAAGAAGGAAAATATTAAAATGGATGTCAAAAGAAACATTGAAACTTGCTTTCCAGCATAGAGATGCTAAAAAGCAAATGGAAGAAATGAGGAGGTACAAGAGCTGAACAGAAAACTTCAAAGGTCAGCTCAAGAAGACAAAGTCAAATATTATAATGAAATGTGCAAAGATCTGGAGTCAGAAAACCAAAAAGGAAGAACACGGTCAGCATTTCTCAAGCTGGGGGAACTGAAGAAAAAATTCAAGCCTCGACTTTCATTATTGAGGGATTCTCTGGGCAAATTATTGAAAAATGCAGAAAATATGAAAAGAAGATGGAAGGAATACATACAGTCATGGTACCAAATGCAAGTTGTTGATGTTCAACCGTTTCAAAAGGTAGCATATGATCAAGAACTAATGATACTGAAGGAGGAAGTCCAAGGTTCATTGAAGGAATTGGCAAAGAATGAGGCACAAGGAATTGATGGAATACAAATTGAAAAATTTCAAGGAAGTGAGGCGGCACTGGAGGTACTAACTCATCTATGTTGAGAAATTTGGAAGACAACTATCTGGCCACCAGATTGGAAGAGAACCGTATTTGTGCCCATTCCCAATGGAATGCGGAAATCATTGGACAATATCTTTGATATCTCATGCGAGTAAAGTTTAACTAAAGGTAATACAGAATGCCAGCAAGCATACATTGACAGAGAACTTCCTGAGGTTCAAGCCAGATTCAGAAGAGGATGTGGAATGAGGGATATTATTGCTGACGTCAGATGGATCTTAGCTGAAACAGAGAATACCAGAAAGATATTTACCTGTGCTTTATTGACTATGCAAAGGCCTTCGATTATGTGAATCATGACAAGCTATGGGCAAATTGTGAAGTATGAGTATTCAGGAACACTTAATTGTGCTTATAAGGAATCTGTGCATGAACCAAAGGTAATTGTTCGAACAGAACGTGTGAACACTGAATGGTTTAAAATTAAGAAACGTGTGCAACAGGATTGTATTCATTCACCATAGCTATTCAACTTGTATGCTGAGTATATAATCTGAGAAGCTGGCTTGTATGAAGAAAAACATGGCATCAGAACTGCAGGAAAACTCATTAACAACCTACAATATGCAGATGATACAACCTTTCTTGCTGAAAGTGAAGAGGACTTAAAATATTTTCTAATGAGGGTCAAAGAGCACAGCTTCAGTATAGATTGCCTCTCAATGTAAAGGAAACAAAAATCCTCACCACTGAACCAATAAACAACATTCTTATCAATGGAGGAGAGATTGAAGTTGTCAAGGACTTCATTCTTATTGGATCAAACATCAACATTCATGGAAGCAACAGTTAAGCATTCAAACGATGTATTGCATTAGGCAAATCTGCTTCACAAGTCCTTTTTAAAGTGTTGAAGAGCAAAGGTGTCAGCTTGAGAAATAAGGTGCATCTGACTCAAGCCATGGTGTTTTCAATATTCTCAAATGCATGAGAAAGCTGGACAATGAATAAGGAAGACCATAGAAGAATTGATGCTTTTGAGTTATGGTGTTAGAAGAGAATATTGACAGGGCCATGGGCTGCCAAAAGAACCAACAGATCTGTGTTGGAAGAGGTGCAGACAGAGTGCTCCTTGGAGTCCAGGATGGCCAAACTTTGTCTATCATACTTTGGACATATTGTCAGTAAGGAGCAGTCGCTGGAGAAGGATATCATGTTTGGTAAGGTTGAGGATCATAGAAAAAGAGGAAGAACCCCAGAGATATGGATTGGCCAAGGGGCAGCATCAGTGGGCTCAAGCGTGGAAACAATTTTGAGGTTGGCCCAGGACTGGGCAGTGTTTCATTCTTTTGAGTATACAGTTAGTATGAGTCAGTACTGACTCGATGGCACTTAACAACAACAAATTTTGTAGGGAATCCTTGTGTGGCACTGTAGGATAAACACTGGACTGATAACCAAAATGTTAGCAGTTCAAACCCAGCAATCCTCAAAATCCACTTGATAGCACTCAATATCAACAATAAATGTGAAACTAAAATAAAATAATGTATATTTACATGCTTCATAAACAGCAGCAGATAAACCAATATAATGGATTATTAGTATAGTAACCAGTACTCAGTTTCCATTGAGCTCATTGCTATTTACAGTAACCCCAAATGTATCAGAATAGAATTATGCTCCATAGGGTCTTCAATATCTGATTTTTCAGAAGTAGATCACCTGGTCTTTCTTTCAAGGTGCCTTTGGGGGGATCTGAACCACAAATCTTTCAGTTAGCAACTATTACCACCTAGAGACTCTATTAACATAACTATTTGGTGAGGGTTTATCATGCACCTGACCTTGTTCTAAATGTGTCTATATTAACATAGTATTTAGACATATTAAGAAAAGAATAATTATTATTTTCATTTTATAAATAAGAAACAACTAATTTAGCAATAACTCCCCCAAAAGCACAATCTGAGAAAAAGTTTCACTTGTTGTTGTTAAGTGCATTCTAGTCAGTACCAACTCATAGCGACCCTATGAACAACAGAATGAAACACTGCCCAGTCCTGCACCATCCTCATAGGTGTTACTATATTTGAGCTCATCACTGCTGCCACTATTTTTCTCCAACCTTCCATTTTACCAAATATGATATCCTTCTCCAGTGACTGGTCCCACCTGACAATATGCCCAAAGTATGAAAGATGAAGTTTGGCCAAGGAGCATTCTGGCTAGAATGGAGGAATGTACTTCTTCCAACAAAGATTGATCTGTTCTTTTGACAGTCCATGGTACTTTTAGTATTCCCTTCAACTCCATAACTCAAATACATCAATTATTCTATAGTCTTCCTTATTCACTGTCCAACTTGCAAAGGCTCACTTGCAGATCATTTGGGTAACTGATCCCAAAGAGTGTTCCTATGGTGGATGGGTAGGTGAGTGGGGCTGAAAGGAGTATCATAGGGATGCAGGCACCATAGTAGATTCCACTAGGATCCTTCTGAGAAGCTGGGTAGAATTTGCTTTATAGTTTTTTCCCAAAGAACAGAAGAGGGACTTAGTACCATCACTCTCCATTGATCAAGAGTTTCCCAGTGAGTTACACACCCTTGCACATTCAGATTTGCATGAACCTTAATCAGAATGACTGAGTGGTATCCGCAGGTATTCCAGGCAGCAGGTATAGAAACCCTAGTTAAATCAAGGTGGAATTAAAAAGAGAAATGGGAGGATGCCAAGAAGCACAAGATTTGTCTGTCATAGTTCTCCCTACCTCTAGCAAGCTTACTACTCCTTATCTCACATACAATGTTTGCCAGTCATGCACCATCCTAACAACCATTGCAGCCACTGTGCCAATCTATCTTGTTGAGAATCTCCTTCTTTTTTGCTGACCTTCTACTCTATCAAGCTGGATGTCCTTCACCAATGATCGGTTCTACCTAATGACGTGTCCAAAATAAGTGAGATGAAGTCTCTTCATCCTCCCTTCTACAAAGCATTCTGACTGTACTTTCTCCAAAATGATTTGTTCATATCTAGCATATCATTATTTCACTTATATTTTGTTTAGTGTCTATTCCACACCCATACCTCTGACTTAGACACAAACACTAGAATTCCAAGTCCATGACCTGCAGTTTCTAAAATCTATTGTTCACTGATGTGTGCTGTAGCATAAGCACTGGACTGTTAACCACAAGATTGGGGGTTCAAACTCACCAGACGCTGCTTAGAAACCTCATAAAGGGTTGCAATGAGTTGAAAGTGACTTGACAGCACTTAACAACAACCACAATATTGGTAATTTCCCCAATAGTGTCTAGTGCATAACAGATATACAATAACTATTTTCAGAATGAATGAATGAAGGGCCTGAGTAAGTTGAAAGTCTTAGCAGGCTAAGTAGAGACCAAAGAACTAAATGGAGATGAGAAATAACTCATAGACAAGCTAGGAGTTGAGGAAGGTTTTAATTAGTAATCCCTCTTCTCCAAAAGCTAATGTAGTTCCCTGTGCCATGCTCTGTGACTATGAAGTAAGTTCAGTTGCCCAAAATGAACTGAGCAGTCCTATCCAGCATCAGGAAGCATATCATATTAACAAAGGATGGCAATGACCTGACTGTGGCCCTTCAAACATGGTTCTAAGAAGAGTGATTCTTATCTCCTCTAGGATCCCATGTAACTACTGTGCCTGGGGAGTTCTGGCATGATTCTGTAGGATAAGCATTGGACTGTTAACTTCAAGGTCAGTGGTTCAAACCCACCAATCCC
>NW_006408919.1:1376698-1378643 GCF_000296735.1 Chrysochloris asiatica
GAACAGCTGGTAGTTTCAAACTACTGACCTTGTGG
Source organism: Chrysochloris asiatica (assembly GCF_000296735.1). Lineage (NCBI taxonomy): Eukaryota > Metazoa > Chordata > Mammalia > Afrosoricida > Chrysochloridae > Chrysochloris > Chrysochloris asiatica. The sequence goes on from NW_006408919.1 coordinate 1,376,734, forward strand.
TTTGCAGCCCGATTCGTAACCACTACGCTACCAGAGAGCTCCAAGTGTAATTACCTTATACTTGGATCTATTTAGTGGAAATCAGGCAGAAGAAACAAATGCCATTTCTAGATGTGGCTCCTCTGTGATGGTTATACACAGTTTTGTGCATTCCTATTCACCAGGGAATCAGGTGAGAAACAAGTGAAGTATCCTTGTGTAAAGCCACTCTTATAACAGCTGGGATTAATTAGTTATGGACTCTGGCATGACGCCATAGGATAAACACAGGACTGCTAACCACAAAGTTGGCAATTCAAACCCACCAGCCACCCCTGGAAACCTTATATAGGACCATTATGAATCAGAACTGACTAGCTGATACACAATAACAACAAGGCAACCATTTTACAGAGCAGAAACTGAGGCACAGTTTTAGTAATTCCCCCTAGTTGGTATCAGGGCTGACTTTTGAAGAAGGCACTGTTTCTGAGCCCATAATCTGTGTTGTTGTTGTTAAGTGCCATTGAGTCAGTTCCAACTCATAGCTACCTTTTATAGAGTTTCCAATGAGCAGCTGGTGAGCTTGAACCACTGACCTTTTGGTTCAAACTGACCTTGAAGTCCAGCGCATTAACTCACAGCACCACACCAGGACTCCATCCCATATTCTTAGTTCTCTACAAATGTGGGTGTTGGTAATACCAAAGACCCTTCATTGAGCAATGTTTTCTGAGAGCATGGATTCAGGAAAGCAACATCAGAAAGCATCTCCAAGAATCTTAAGCAGAGTGAGCAGGTTTTATGGAATTAGGTCACCCAAGAATGTGTCTATATACAAGCTCGGCACTTAATTTTTATGCAGATGGTATATGCTATTTCTGTTCACTAAATTCCTCAATATAGCTTTATAATGATAATGCTTGTCTTATATTATTCCATATTGTCCCAAGAGCACAAGGAAAGAGGATTAAGCCACCTAGCAACACTACATGAAACTAATTACTTGACAGAATTCACAAATACTTAAAAGGATTATAGTACTAAATGAGAAAAGAGAAGGTGGTAGAAACAGACAATTAAAGATGTCTATAGAAAGAAGGAAATAGGCATTAGTTAATACTAACCTTGTGGCCAGCACTTGAAGAGAAATGTCCATAGACTTGACTTCTTTTCATCATCCTGAATACTCTGTTAAACTGATGTCATCATCCCAATATTTGTTTTTGTACATTTCCATGGAGTAGATTCCAACTCATGGTGACCCCATGTGTGCAGAGTAGAACTGCTCCATTGGATTTTTAAGACTGTAAACTTTTGAAAGGAAATATCAAGGCCTGTCTTCCAAGGTGCCTCAAGTCGATTCAAATAGCCAACTTCTAGCAAGTAGTCAAGCACTTAACTGTTTGTTCCACTAAGTCGCCAATCACTATATTATAGATGAGGAAAAACTGAGAGTCAGGGAGGTAAGTAACTTTGCAAGACTCCTCCAAAAATATTGAGTAGAAAAGAAAACCAAACCTAACTTTAACAGCCTACAGAGTTCAAACTGTTTCACTACAATTTATGGCCCCTCAACAAGATTGTTTTAACTGAAACAAGCCATGACAGAAAAAAGTATCATGTAGAATGAGATGTGGTAGCTACCTTCCTATGACATACATGTTCCAGTAAAACTGACTCTAAAGTCAATTTCTATCAAGAAAATTCAAATTTCCTGCTGGCTCTAACAGTCGGAACATGAGGAAAAACAACAAATTATCTCTATTGAATGTTGACTGGGGAGTCCTGGTGTAGTGCTGTAGGATAAGCACTGGACTGCTAATCACAAGGTTGGTGGTTCAAAATCACCACTTGCTCCTTGGAAGCCCTATATAGGGTCACTGTTAATGAGAACCGACCATATGGCACTTAACAATAACAACAACATG
>NW_006408919.1:1378753-1379765 GCF_000296735.1 Chrysochloris asiatica
GAAGACCATAGAAGAATTGATGCTTTTGAGTTATGGTGTTGGAGGAGAATACTGAAAGTGCCATGGGCTGCCAAAAGAACTAACAGATCTGTGTTAAAAAGTGCAGCCAGAATGCTCTTTAGAGGCCAGGATGGCCAACCTTTGTCTCTCATACTTTGGACATACTGTCAGGAGTGACCAGTGACTGGAGAAGAATATCATGTTTGGTAAGATTCAGGGAAATAGAGGAAGACCCCCAGCGAGATATATTGGCAAAGTGGCAGCATCTATGGGCTCAAGCATGCAATCATTGTGAGGTTGGCCCTGAACTGGGCAGTGTTTTGTTCTGTTGTTCATAGGGTTGCTGTGAGTTGGTACTGACTCAGTGGCACCTAACAACACCAATAAGTCTGATTGTAAAAGAGCTCTGGTAGTGTAGTGGTTATGAGTCAGCCTGCTAATACCAAGGTCAGCAGTTTGAAACCATCAGCTGTTCTGTGGGAGAAAGATGAAGCGTTCTGCTCCTGTAAAGATTTACAGCCTTGGAAACCCTATGCAAGGTCATTATGAGTCAGAACTGACTCCATTCCACACCACCACCACCACCACCAATCTGATTGTAAATATAACATCACAATGTTAATGTAAAGCTTACCCAGGTAGCTGTCATTCCAAATTTCTTGGCATAGACATTCCAGCCTTACAACTGTTTTTTTTTTTTTTTTCAAGTATCTCAATTGGTAATCTTTTTTTTAATCAATGTCTTAAGTCACTTTGGACATTTTCCTTCAGCACTATCAGTTCTGAATCATAGGCTGCCTCCTGAAATGATTCAATATCAACAAATTATTTTTGGTAAAGTAACTTCCACCTTGTTTTCATGCTTCCTGTATCATTCAATTTAAAAAAAAATTTTTTTCTCTCTCTTTTTTGCACATAGAATCATTTAGTATTGAAACTTGAGACTTGAAATTCTTTTTCAAGATAAAGGATAAAATATTAAAGTTTTCAAGGATTTAATTTTGCTTGGATC
>NW_006408919.1:1404515-1414175 GCF_000296735.1 Chrysochloris asiatica
ACATCAACACTCATGGAAGCAGCAGCCAAGAAATTAAATGATGTAATACATTAGGCAAATCTGATGTACAAGATCTCTTTAAAGTATTGAAGAGAAAAAAATATCAGTTTAAGGACTAAGGTGCACCTGACCCAAGTCATGGTATTTTCAATAACCTCATGTGCAAGTGAAAATTGGACAGTGAATAAGGAAGACCATAGAATAATTGATGCATTTGAGCTATGGTGTTGGAGGAGAATATTAGAAGTACCATGGACTGACAAAAGACCAAACCAATCTGCGTTGGAAGAAGTAAGCCAGAATGCTCCTTGGAAGCCTGGATAGCCAGACTTCATTTCTCATGCTTTGGACATATTGTCAGGAGGTACCAATTACTGGAGAAAGATACTATGTTTGGTAAAGTAGAGGGTTGGAGAAAAAGAAGGAAGACTCCCAACTAGATGAATTGATACAGTGACAGTAGCAATGGGCTCTGGTGTAGCAACGATTGTGAAATTGGCACAGGACGAGACAATGTTCTGTTCTGTTGTGCATAATGTCACTCTGAGTTAGTACCAACTCAATGGCACTTAACAATATTGTTTGCAGCTATTTCTCCTCATTTTCAATTATGCCTCATCAGCAAGTTGTTGTTGTTATTAAGTGCCATATAGTCGGTTTCGACCCATAACAACCCTGTTTAGAGTTTTCAAGGAGCAGCTGGTGAGCTTGAACTGCCGATGTTTTGGTTCAAACTGATTTTGCAGTCTAGTGCATTAACTCACAGTGCCACATCAGTGCTAATCTTAACTCCATTTGCATCATCACAGCCTACTCTACTTTGAAAAGCCGTCTCTTCCCCAATTGTATTTTGAATGCCTTCCAACCTGAGTGTCTTCAAAATCTGGCACTAAATCTGGGCTATTCATCATGTTTTCATCTTCTGGCACTATATCTGACAAAATTCTACTGCTATTCATAGTGTTTTCAGTGGCTAAGCATTCAGACGTAGTCCATGTCTCCATCTTCCCAGTCTGTAAGCTCTCCTGAAACCTGTCAACTGCTTGTGACCCTGCTGGTATTTAGAATATCAGTGGCATAGTTTCCAGCATCACAGCAATGGGCAAGCCACCATATTACAACAAATTGACAAATGAGTGGTGCATCTTCCAACTAGACAGAGGAATTTACTGTAGTAAGGATCAACAAACTTTTTCTGTGTATGACCAGATAATAAATAGCTTAGGTTTTCTAAGCATAGGGGTAAAATCAAGGATATTAAGATGAGTCTTTCTGCTCCACCCAAAATTTACAGTCTCTGACACCCTACCAAGTGTTTCCATGAGTTAGAACCAACTCAAGAGCACTTAACAACAGTGATATAGTGGTTAAGCATTTGGCTACTAAATGACAATTCAATCATTTGAACCCACCAGCCACTCTACAGAAGAAAGATATGACAATCTGCTCTGTAAATATCATAGTCTTGGAAGTCACATACGGCAGATCTACTCTCTCCTAAAGGTTTGCTTTCAGTTCAAATCAACTTAACAGCAACAGGTTATATCATAAAATTTCACAAATGCTTTAGGGAAAAAATGTACTATATAACAAAAGTTGAGTTATTTCATAATACAGGTCTATTTATAAAAAAGCATAAAGTGTTTGGGAGGAATAATATTTTTCTTAATTGGAGTCCAAATTAGTATTCTCCATCATCAAATTAAGGAGCTCTGGCAGCATAGTGGTTACGAGTCGGGCTGCTAGCCTCAAGGTCAGCAGTTCGAAACCACCAGTTGTTCCATAGGAAAAAGAGGAGGCTTTCTGCTCCTGTAAAGATTTACAGCCTCAGAAGCCCTATACAGGGTCACTAAAAGTCAGAATCAACTCCACAGTATACTACCAACAACAACAACATCAAATTTGACCACAAAGATTCATCTGTTAATGGTAATTTGAAATGTATTTCATCTATCAAAATGTATTATTCTTGTTAAACTTTTAACTACTTAAAAATGTGAAAATAGTTTGAGCTCATGGTTTATACAAATGAAGACAGGAGACCCGAGTTTGCTGTCTTTGGCAGTTCAGCTATGAGGTCTTTCTAGACTCTACCAGCTCTAGCAGACTATTTCTAAGGAAGAACGTCGTTAGTCATTTCCACCATCAGCTCCGGGCACTGTTTGGACACTAGTTCATTTGGGAGGTAGGTAAGCTAGAAGGAAGGGAAAGAATGAGGGAGAAGAATGAAGGAAGAGAGGAACAAAAGACTTCCTACATATTATCTCACTTAATCCTAATAGTTCTATAAAATACAGGTTATATTCCTCATTGCATAAATAGAAAAACTGAACCTCAGACAGATTAAGTGGATGGCCCCAAAATCACAGGGTAAGTTTAGTGGCCGAGACCAGCTCTCTACTCAGGTAAATCTAACTTCCAAGTCCTGTGTCTGCTTTCTTGAAAACCCTGACAAATTCACACCCCTGAAAGCCAGTTCTCATCTTAGAGATGTTCATTGTTGTTAAGTACCAGGAAGTGTGTTAAATGCCGACTCACAGAGACTAGGAGCTCCCGGTGGGTTTGAATTGTCAACCTTGCACTTAGTATTTATCCTACAGAGCTACACCATAAGATACTAATAGATAAACCTGTACTGGGCTCCTCCAATGTTTTTCTAGAAAACCAAGAGAAAAGAATATTTTCAAGTCCAAGTGGCATCTTGGTACCTGGAAGTGTTGAAAAAGAAAGGGCTCTTTGTGGCTTGGTGTACACCCTGGACTTGATCTCATTTTCAGCTAATCGATTAATATACAGTTAAAAGCCTAATGTGATTTCTCATAATGAGAAGACACCGATTCTGAGGCCTCCCTAAATCCCAAAATGGCTACCACCTCCATCTTGGTGATTATCAAATTGACTGGCATTAATCATTTTTAATGGCCAATCTGTGTTTTTTTAATAAAAAAAGAGGTGGAAAGGAGCTCAGCTGATTATTACAGTGAAAGAAAGTAAGCAGGTTTATTAAAATCTCAGTTAAAAAAGAGGGGGGTATAAAGAAAGAAGAAGAAAGAGAAAAGTTAAATTAAAGAAAGAAAAACCTGAAGCACTTTGCGCCAGGGATTTGACTCCGGCCAGCAGCACAGACCGTCCAGAGGGGGCCTTGCATCAGAGGCTTGCAGTGGGGCGTCAATGGACCCTTTCTTTGTGAAAGATGGATTATTTTCAATAAATTACAGAGCACTTGCACTGAATAAACAGCGCCTCCGTGGCTGTGGCATGCTGCACATGCTTAACTGTGCCACCGAAAATCCTAAATGACTCTGGGGCTCGGCCTAGCCTTTGATTTTGCTGATAGGACCTGAGCCTTCAGGGCCAGCAGCACAGACAGATTCCAGCTGAACGGCCATGCCAAAGGAGAGGAAAACAGGGCACTTAATCGGGAATATATATTTAATAATATTTCGGAAAACCACAGGGATGGAGGATTCCCAAAACTGCACAAGGCTACCTCAGAAGTGAGCCCGGCGCGTGTCATTTTTATTTGCGTTTGATATGTTAAATGTCCTGAATGTTTACAGCACGGAAGCCACTCAAACATTGCAAAGATTCTTTGGCCCAAGCTACAGGATTTTCTACCTCTGTGCTCACAACCCCCGCATCACCACTAACTACACCTACTCTCTCCTACTGGCTCGTCCCTCCTTCCCCTGCCTCTCCATACACCCTGTACTGTCTTTCTTCGGCCATCAAGTCTACCATGAGAAGTGAACCGAAACAGACTTTTAAAGCGTTTTTGAAAGTCACAGCACAAGTTGACCTTGTTTGAGAAGCAGGTTGAAATGATTTATTATGTGCAGTCCCAGGGTGACTACAGGCAGGAGTTAAGTGAACGCTGGAAGCAGGAAAGGACATCTGAATCCTTCCCCAGGAGACTAGCACAAACAGGGAGCCTACATGCAAACCATGAAGACCTCTGAGCAGGAGTAAATCACAACAGAACAAGACTATTCATTTGATAGTCAGTATTATAGAAAGCAAAATGATCCTCACTTACTAATATCCCAAAGTTGAATTACAAGTAAACAGCTGCCAGTGGCCTTGAAGAACACAAATGGGTTGTAGAGATGGAAGGGTTTGACCAAAAAGGTGGGTCCAGTCAAGCCTCACAAAAATCATACATTCCTGGTTTTCACTCAAGAATTTCAACACCTACTACTTTAATAAGGACTCACCACCCTCCCCCAAAAGTAGCTGTGAAATTCTTTCCCAAAGGTGACTCAATTAATTGCATTTGCAGTTAACACAATTAAACTGTAGCTGGAAGGCTGGCCTGCACCTAATAAATCCCAAATGTTAAGAGGGATAATCAAGTTGATAAATCACCTGGTTGCACCACCTGAGAAAGTATATAAAAGCCCAAGGTCATGGGAAATGATGAGCAATTAGTGATGATTAGCACAATGGGCCAGCAAGCTAAATAGAGATGTCACAGTTATTTCAGAACCTAGCCTTATACTTTAATTTTAATTACTAGATTTTAAAGACTGTTTTAAAGATGTGCAGTTTGCCTTTGCTGCTACTGAACTCTCCCAAACAATGACTCTTAGCTTCTCAAACTCTGTGTGTCAATAAAATAGAAAACATTGTCAGCAGCTTGATTCGGACTAATAGCAACCCCATGGGACAGAGTCCAATAACTCTATAAAGTCCTGGTATGGCACTGTACAGTAAGGACTCGACCACAAAGTCAGTTGAACCATAAGGTCAGCAGTCAAACTAACCAGTCATTTCTCAAAAACCCTACACGGGGTTGCCGTGAGTCAGAACTGATTCAATGGCACTTAAAAACGATAACAAAAGTGTTCCCAAGACTGTAATCTTGATAAGGAGACTGCCACAGGGTGGTTGGTGGCTTTGAACTGCTGACATTTCAGTTAACAGCCAAATGGTTATCCACTGTATCACCATTGTTTTTGTTGTTAAGTGTAATGAAGTCGGTTCTGACTCATTGTGACACAGTATAGGGTTTCTAAGGAACAGTTGGTGGGTTTGCACTGCTAACCTTGTAGTTCATAGTCCAGTGCAAACCCTACAGTGCCACAGTAAGAGTCAACATATCATATAAACATGTATATATGGAGGTAGTAGTGTGCCGTGGAATCGGTTCTGACTCACAGTGACCCTGCATAGTGTTTCTGAGGCTGTACATTTTTATGGGAACAGAAAACCTCATTTCTCCAGCCGAACAGCTGGTAATTTCGAACTGCTGACCTTGAGGTTAGCAGCCCAACTCGTAACAGAGCTCCATATATATATAGTTAAGTGCTATCGAGTCAGTTCCAACCCATAGCGACCCTATATAGGGTTTTCAAGGCATGACTGATGAACTTGAACTATCAACCTTGCGGTTCAAGCCGACTTTGCAGTCCAGCACATTAACCCACAGCACCACACCAGGACAATATGTCTATCTATCTATCTATCTATCTATCTATCTATCTATCTATCTATCTGTATGTTAGTGGTGGTGGTTGGTTCCAACTCATAGCAACCCTGCATAAGGTGTCCAAGGCTGTAAATTTTTACAGGAGATTAGCAGCCTGACTCATAACCACTACATTACCAGAGCTTCTTATGTATGTATGTATATATATATATATATATAGAGAGAGAGAGAGAGAGAGAGAGAGAGAGAGAGAGAGAGAGAGAGAGAGAGAGAGGAGAGAGAGAGCTCTGGGAGCGTAGTGGTTATGAATCGGGCTGTGAACTGCAAGGTCAGCAGTTTGAAACTACCAGCCGCTTCACAGGAGAAAGATGAGGCCTTCTACTCCCGTCAAGATTTACAGCCTTGGAAGCCCTGTACAGGGTTGCTATGGGTCAGAATTGACTCGATGGCACTTAACAACAACAACATATATATACCTATCTCACCAGCTGTTTCTCAGAAAACCTATACAAGGTTGCTATGGATCAGAACTGACTTAATGGCACTTAAAAGAACATATGTATGTATAACTATGTTGTTGTTGTTGTTGTTAAATGCCATCAAGTCAATTTATTGTTGTTGTTGTTAGGCACCATCGAGTCAGTACCAATTCACAGCAACCTTATGCACAGCAGAACGAAATGCTGCCCAATCCTGGGCCAACCTCACAATTGTTGCCACACTTGATTCCATTGATGCTGACACATTCCAATGTATAGAGACCCTTTATAAGGTTTCCAAGGAAGAGCTAGTGGCTTTGAACCACTGACCTTGTTGTTTAGAGTCCAGAGCTGATCCTTTAGCATTATACCAGGAGTCCCTCTGTCTCTCTCATTCTCTTTCTATACATGTAAAATATGTATATTCTATATGAATATGTATATATACATATGGTGGTGGTGGTTATGCACCATGGAGTTGGTTCCAACTCACAGCGACCCTGTACAAGGTTTCTGAGGTTATAACTCTTTATGGGAGCAGAAAGCCTCATCATTCTCCCACAGAAGAGCTGGTAGTTTTGAACTGCTAACCTTGCGGTTCACAGCCTGATTCGTAACCACTACACTACCAGAGCTCCTTGTATATATATATTCACACACACATATATGAGAATCTGCTGCACAAGACCTTTTCAAAGTGTTGAAGAGCAAAGATGTCAGCTTGAGGACTAAGGTGCACCTGACCTAAGCCATGGTATTTTTCAATAATCCCATAGGCATGTGAAAGCTGTACAGTGAATAAGACTGTAGAAGAATTGATACTCTTGAGTTATGGTGTTGGAGGAGAATATTGAAAGTGCCATGGGCTACCAAAAGAATCAATAAATCTATTTTGGAAGAAGTGCAACCAGAGTGCTCCTTGGAGGCCAAAATGGCCAAACTTTGTCTCTCATACTTTGGACATATTGCTAGGAGGGAACAGTCGCTTGAGAAGGATATCTTGTTTGGTAAGGTGGAGGGTCAGGGAAAAAAAAAGACCCCCAGTGAGATGAATTGGCCAAGTGGCAGCATCGATGGACTCAAGTGTGGCAACAGTAGTGAGGTTAGCCCAGGATCAGGCAGTATTTTGTTCGGCTGTGCATAAGGTCTGTATGAGTTGGTACTGACTCGATGGCACCTACCAACAACAACAAAAATACTTCATACATTCCATGTTCTGATTATTAATGGATGTTTACAGCTGTTTCTCTTCATCAGCAAATGAAGGTCCCAAGGGCTTTTCTCCCTTGGGCTTTACTCCAGTCACATCATCATGATCAACTGTACTTTAAGGAGGCAGCTCTTCCCCAGTTGCATTTTGAGTGTCTTCCAACCTGAAGGGCTCATTTTCAGGCACTATATCTGACAGTGTTTCTCTGCTATTCATAAAGTTTTCAGTGACTAAATATTCAGAAGTAGTTTGTCACTCCTTTTTCCTAGTCTGTCTTTGTCTGGAAGCTTATTCTAAAACCTGTCCACATAATGCAATATGTCGTCTGATTTATTCACTTCTGCTTCCATGAATGTTGACAGTTGATCCAAGAAGAATGAAGTCCTTGGCAACTTCAATCTTTTCTCCATTGATAAGAATGTTGTTTATTGGTCCAGTGGTGAGGATTTTTGTTTTCTTGACATTGAGATGTAATCCATACCGAAGGCTGTATTCTTTGATTTTCATCAGTAAATGTTTTAAGTCCTCTTCACTTTCAGCAAGCAAGGTTTCATCATCTGCATATTGAAGGTTGTTAATGAGTCTTCCTCCAATCCTGATGTCACATTTTTCTTCATAGAACCCACCTTTTCAGATTATTTGCTCAGCATACAAGTTGAATAAGTACCGTGAAAGAATACAACCTTGTCACATACCTTTTTTAATTTTAAACCATTCAGTGGTCCTATGCTCTGTTTGAAATATGAATCTAGAAAAATTAGATACTGTCAAAAATGAAATGGAACACATAAACATCGATATCTTAGGCATTAGTAAACTGAATTGGACTGGTATTGACCAGTTTGAATCTGACAACCACATGGTTTACTATGCCAGGACTGACAAATTGAAGAGGACTGGTATTGCATTCATCATCAAAAAGAACATATCAAGATCACTCATGAGGTACAAAGCTGTCTATGATAGGATAATATCCATGTGCCTATAGGGAAACCCAGTTAATACCACTATCATTCAAATTTGTGCACCAACCACTAAAGCCAGTGAGGATGAAATAGAAGAATTCTACCAACTTCTTCAACCAAATATTGATCAAACATTCAATCAAGATATATTGATCATTACCAGTGATTGGAATGCAAATGTTGAGAGCAAAGAGGAAGGATCAGTAGTTGGAAAATATGGCCTTGGTGATAGAAATGATGCTGGAGATCGCATGATAGAATTCTGCAAAAGCAAACACTACAGACCGAAGACCAGAAGAGTTGTGAATGACATCAAGAATATCCTACATGAAGAAAGCAAAAACTCATCAAGAAGACAAGAAAGAAGGAAACGGTCAAAAGCAATGTCAGAAGAGACACTGAAACTTGCTCTGCAGGATAGAGATGCTAAAACAAATGGAAAAAATCAGGAGGTACAAGAGCTGAACAGAAAATTTCAAAGATCAGCTTGAGAACATAAAGTCAAATGTTAACAACAAAATATGCAAAAATCTGGAGTCAGAAAACCAAAAGGGAAGAACACACTCATCATTTCTCAAGCTGGAGGAAGTGAAAAAAAAATCCAAGCCTCAAGTTTCACTATTGATGGATTCTCTGGAGAAACTATTGAATGATGCAGAAAGCATCAAAAGAAAATGGAAGTGGACAGGGCTTGATGATGGCTAAGGTGGAGGTGCACTGAAGTTCGCCATCAGCAGTACCATAGAATACCAGGCAGAGCAGATTCAGGGTAGAGCTCCAAAACTCGGAACCACATAGACACGAGTTTTTAAAAAGTTTGAAGGCTTATACCTAGTGGAACTTGAAGCTGAAGTTAGAAATTGTGTACTTTTGAATATTCCAGTCTTGGGGTCCTGGAGCCCAAAATTGGGTTAGACCAAACAGCAAGACCAAGCAGGGGAACAGACACCCCAGGGAAAAATGCCACAGGAACCTCAGAGCAAAGGTGGACAATACACTTTGTGGGTTTTCTTTGTTCTGATTTTCTTTTAGGGGGATCTGTTCATTGGCACCCCACTGTTTGTGCAACTGCATTCTGGTAACTAGAGAAGGTGCCTGAGCAAGTGGACACCCCCACCCTCACCAATGTTGGGTTCTTCTGCCATGCATGCAAACAGATACTCTCAGCCAAAGAGATGGCCCTGGATTGTTTTCTTTTTTAAAAAACAGGAAAGGACAGGACAAGGCTGTAGAGAGGGAAACAGAGTTTAAAAACAAAGGAGGCCAAAAATTATATTAAATCCTGACATACAGTATAACAACCCACAGTGGCATTTTGAAATCTCTCAAGCAGTTTTGAAGGCAAGAAGCTAAAGAGAGGACATTAAAGTCATACTCATATTAGGCTACAGACTTTTTTTTTTTTCCTTCTCTCCCTTCTCTTCCTTTTCTATGATTCTAGACTACAGAATCCAGTCTAGTTTTGTTTTGTTTTTTTGTTGTCATTGTTTTGGGGGATTGTTGGTTTTTCTACTTCTTCTTCTTCTTCTTCTTCTTCTTCTTCTTCTTCTTCTTCTTCTTCTTCTTCTTCTTCTTCTT
>NW_006408919.1:1440629-1451455 GCF_000296735.1 Chrysochloris asiatica
GCTAAACTTCGTCTCTCATACTTTGGACACATTGTCCGGAGAGAACAATCGCTGGAGAAGGATGTCATGCTGGGTGAGGTGGAGGGTCAGAGAAAAAGAGGAAGACCCCCAACGAGATGCATCAGCCAGGTGGCATCATTGATGGACTCAAGTGTGGTAGCGGTAGTAAGGTTGGCCCAGGATTGAACATTGTTTCTTTCTGCTGTGCATGGGGTCGCTATGAGTCGGTTCCGACTCGATGGCACCTGACAACAACAACAAGAAACAACATACATATAAATGGAGTAATGATTGGGGTTGCTCAGATCAATTATCAACAGTTATGGAAATTGGCAGTCAAGAAATCAATCGATGTATTGCATTAGGCAAATCTGCTGCACAAGACCTCTTTAAAGTGTTGAAGAGCAAAGATGTCAGCTTGAGGACTAAGGTGCGCCTGACCTAAGCCATGGTATTTTCAATAACCTCATATGTTTAAGAAAGCTGGACAGTGAATAAGGAAGACCGTAGAAGAATTGATTCATTTGAGTTATGGTGTTGGAGGAGAATATTAAAAGTACCACGGACTGCCAAAAGAACAAATAAATCTGTGTTGGAAGAAGTACAGCCAGCGTCCTCCTTGGAAGTCAGGATGGCCAAACTTTGTCTCTCATGCTTTAGACATATTATCAGGAGGGACTGGTCACTGGAGAAGGATATCATATTTTGTAAAGTGGAGGATTGGAGGTAAAAAGGAAAACCCCAAAGATGGATGGATTGGCACTAGATGGATTGGCACAGTAATGGCAGCAATGGACTCAACAGTAGGAATGATTGTGAGGTTGGCCCAGGACTGGACAGCATTTTGTTCTGTTGTACATAGGGTAGCTATGAGTTGGTAGCATCTAACAACAAGCCTAAGAGATTTGGGGGAAGGTAGAGGTTTCAGAAAAGGATGTTTGGAATAGAATATCTGCAAAAGAATGGAAAAGGATGCAGTATATATTCCTAGGCAGCATTGTAACTTCTGCTAAAGTCCACGTTCATTAATTTATAGTGGCTTAATCTGCAATCTAGAATTGATTTTCTCTCAGTGGCATTTAGCAAACTGACTTCCTGTTGCTGTTAGATACAGTTTTTTACAACTTATAGCAACCCTATACACACAGAATGAAATACTATCCAGTCCTGTACCATTCTCACAATCGTTGTTTGATTCCATTGTTGCTGTCACTGTGTCTGTCCATCTCACTTAGGGTCTTTCTCTTGTTTAATGACCCTCCACTTTATCAAGCATAATGTCCTTCTCCAGGGACTGATCCATCCTGACAACATGTTCAACGTAAGAGAGATCATGTCTCGCCATCCTTGCTTCCAAGGAGCTTCTGGCTGTATGTTTTTCAAAGCAGATTTGTATATTCTACTGGCAGCCAATGGTACTTTCAATACTCTTGGCCAACAACATAATTCAAATGCATCGATTATTTTATGGTGTTCCTTATTCATTGTCCAACTTTCACATGCATGTGAGGTGGCTGGAAATATCATGGCTTGGGTCAGGCACACCTTAATCCTCAAACTGAAATATTTGCTCTTGAACACTTTAAAGAGGACTTTTGCAACAGATTTGCCTCATGCAAAGTGTTATTTGATTTCTTGGCTGCTTCTTCAATAAGTGCCAATTGTTTATAATAAAATTGTCTAAATAAAATGAGCTTTCAACAACTTCAATCTTTTCTCCACTTATCATGATGTTATTTATCAGTCTAATTGTGAGAATTTTCATTTTTAAAATACGAGATGCAATCCATATTGAAGGCATTAATAAGTGCTTCAAGTCCTCTTAATTTCCAGTAAGGAAGGCTGTATCATCTGCATATCGCAGGCTGTTAATGACTTTCTTTATTCCTTATGCCACATTCTTCTTCATATAACTTATCTTCTCAGATTATTCGCTCAGCATATAGATTGAATAAGTATGATGAAAGTATACGATCCTGAGACACAACTGTCACTGATTTTGCATCATTCAGTCAGTATCTGCTTCCTCTATTCTAACAACTGCCTTTTGGTCTGTGCACAGATTAAGTGTTCTGTAATGCTCTTTCTACTCAATGTTATCCATGGTTTGTTATGATCCACAAAGTTGAATGCCTTTATATAGTCAATAAACAACAAGTAAGCATCCTTCTGGTATTTTCTGCCTCCAACTAACCTCAGCATCTGTCTGACCTCAACAATGATATCCCTCCTTCCAAATCCTTCTTTGAATCTAGCTTAAATTGTAAAAACTCCCTGTCAAAGTGCTGCTATGATTGTTTTTAATTTTCTTCAGCAAAATTTTACTTACATGTCATATTAATGGTATTGTTTGATGATTTACACTTTCCACAGTTCACTTTTCTTTGTTATGGGCAAGAATATTTATCTCTTCCAATTTGTTGCCCAGGTAGCTCTCTTTCAAATTTCCTGGCATGGACTGAGTGAATACTTCCAGCACTGCATCAGTTTTTGGAAACATTTCAATTAGTATTCTGTCAATTCTTGAAACCTTGTTTTTTGACAATACCTTCATTGCAGTTGAAACTTCTTCTTTCAATACCATCAGTTCTTGGTCATATGTTGCTTTTTGAAATATTTTAACATGAACCAATTCTTTTTAGTACAGTGACTCGTGTATTCTTTCCAACTTCTTTTGATGCTTCCTGCTTCATTCAATATTTTGAAACGCTACAGGGTAGAGAAAGCTCAGATAGTTGGAGTTGTTCATTCTTCTGGTAGTCTGCGGTGTATCCAATATTTTTTGTCAACACTGAAATTTGGATTGGTCGATTCTTCCTCAGTCTTCTGTTCCCATTGTTCAGCTTTCAAATACATATCTTGTTGTTGTTATGTGCCATTGAGTCAGTTCTCACTCACACTGGCACTGTAGAGGGTTTCTTAGGAGCAGCTAGCAAGTTTGAACCACCGATATTCTGCTTCAAACTGACTGTGTGGCCTAATATGTATCCTACAGCACCACAGTTCCTGCGTCCATGGGCATTGTTCAACCAAGTAGAATGAATTACTTGAAAGCTTCAATTTCTTCACCATTTATCATGATGCTATTTATGAAACCTTGTCAACATAAGAAAAGAAAGAAACTTGTTTCTAAATAGCTTCATAATTATAGGAATGTGTCACGTCCGACAACTGGCTATATTCCGTGACCCACAGAGCGATTAAACCTGAGTAGAGGTGATGGGAGATTAGAAAAAAGGAAAACACAAGACACAAAAGAATTAAGTAAAGTTGGGACCAGGTGGGACATAGCACTCTGATGGAGATACTGGTACACAGAACTAGTGTTGTGAGTTTATTATAGACACATATCAAAAGAAAGTGCTGGGGGCAGGGAAAAATGCAAAAAAAAAACAATCTGGTGTTGTTGATGCATGCAGGAAGCAGAACGTTATCAGAAGAAAGTAACTTGTGGTTGCTAAGGAGACAGAGATAGAGCAGCTAGACATTTTTGCAGACTTGAACTGAAGGTCATACAAGGAAAATATCTTGCAAGTTCCCTGTCCCACAAGTCAGCCCTGCAAGTTCCTCAAGGGGCAGCTTGACCTGGGAGCAACCCGATTTTCTGGACTACAATGTTCAGCTGCAATCCTTTGGTTAAATTACCCCCAAGTCTGAGACCTTCAGCTCAAATTGCTCCCAACAGGTATGTTGTTCAGTACCATGCAATCAGTTCCAACTCACAGGGAACCTGTATAATGTTTCTAAGGAGAAGCAGGTGAGTTTGAACTGACAAGCTTGTGATTAAAACTGACCTTGCATTCTGGTGCTTATACTACAGTGCCACACTAGGACTCCTAAATTACAGGCATCGGTATTAAAATTTCAACATACTTTTGGGAAGATACAATTCAATCCATAACAAGAGCCCAATTAATCTAGGAAGTTGAGAATAAGAGAGTGAAAAAATTGAAAGGAAAGGAGGATGTGGTGAAAAAGTGGGAGGTAGAAATTTTATTACATTCATGGTGGAGTGGTTCCAAAATCTGACTAAGACCACGGTGAAGCTATGAAAAGAAGTGAATGAAGTGGCTTGGAGGGGGAGAGCACTAAAGATGAGAAGAGCAAGGAAGTAAGAGACTAAGGTATTTAGCAACTCACTTGTGAGGACACTGAAGCCCCACAGCATAGATGTAACACTTAGGAAGGGAGGAAATGGTGAGACAAATACTAACACATACTTAATGAATGAGCATATCCAGAAAAGGAGTCAATGGCAGTTATAGTGTATCAAAAGTACCAAGGGAGCAAAGATTGTGTTTCCAAGCACCTAATTTGGCATGTAGAGTGAAGAGAGGAGTGTGCAACCCTGGACTCTCTCAGGGAGGAGCCACAGTTTGTGGAAAAAGTCAGTGGAGACACGAAGATTAGAATGGTATAAAAATGTGCAGGTATTTCTTGATCAAACTCAAGCTGCTGCTTCTAGGCACAGTCAAGTCATTTATGACCATAGCAAATCTTATCTACAACACAAAATACTGCCCAGTCCTGTACCATCCTCACAAACATTATTGTCTGATGTCATTGTAGCAGATACTATGTCAATTCATCTCATTACAGGTCTTACTGTTTTTTCACAGACTCTCTACTTTGCAACGTCATTTTCTTCTCCAAAGACTGGTCCCTACTAATAACATAACCAAAGTGAATAAGATGATATACCACCATCCTCACTTCAAAGGAGAATTCAGAGTGGACTTCATCCAAGCCACATTCATGTGGCCTTCTGGAAGTCCATGGCACTTTCAATATTCTTTGCCAACACCATAATTCAAAGGCATCAATTCTTCTTCTGTCTTCCTTATACACTGTCCAGCTTTTACATGTATATAATGTGGATGAAAACACCATGGTCAGCATACTTCAGTACCCAAATGATGTATTTGCTTTTTAACACTTTAAAGAGGTCTCTTACATCAGATTTGCTCAGTACAATTTGTCACCAGATATCTTTTCTGCTGCTTCATAGACATTGACTATGGAGTCTCATAAAATGAAATCTTTGAAAACTTCAATATTTCTTTTGTTCATAATGATGTTGTTTATTGGTATCATTGTATGAATTTTTATAATCTTTATGTTGAGGTGTAGTCTATCCAGTTGTAGTCCATTTTTATCTGTAAGTGCTTCAAGTTCTCTTCACTTTCAGCAAGTATGGTTGTGTCATCTGCATATGGTAGATTGTTTATGAGCTACCTCCAATTCTGATACCACATTCTTCTTCATAAAGTCCAGCTTCTCAGATTATGTGCTAAACATACATTTGAAAAAGTATGATGAAATGATACAGTCCTGATGCACACTCAGGGTGTTGTTGTTGTTAAGTGCTGTTGAGTCAGTTCCGACCCAGAGCGACCCTGTATAGGGTTTCCAAGGAGACGCTGGTGAGCTTGAACTGCCAACCTTACAGTTCAAATGGCTTTGCAGTCTGGCGCATTAACCCACAGCACCACACCAGGACTCCCCATACCAGGGTACGAGGAACTAACACTTTTCTGAAATATATACATCACCAACCATAATCCTCTACTACACCATAACAACAATTTGAGAGAGAAAATTTAAATCTCAGCTATAGGCATAAGCTAGCCAGTTTATAACCTGAACTAAATTTTCACAGTTGTCAAGCGTGGCAACAATAGTTGGCCCAGGATCGAGCGGTGTTTTGTTCTGCTGTGCATAGGGTTGCTATGAGTTGTTACCAACTTGATGGCACCTACCAAAAACAACTAACTGATTGTTGTTGTGGTTAAGTGCCCTCACATTTATTCCAACTCATAGAGACCCTGTATAGAATTTCTGAGGAGTGGCTGGTGGATTTGAACCACCAACTTATAGTACAGTGCTTATCCTACAGCACCACAGTAGGACTGACTGAAGAGACATTTTATTAATAAATTTTGTGGCTCATGCATTAAATGATTAGAGGTCATTTAACCAGTTAAGACAAGCTTCAGTTAAAATATTGAGAATTCAACAAGAAAGACATCAAGAGATACAAGGGTGGCCTAGAGAAGTCATAGAGACTGAAGGACAGAATTAAATTGAGCTGAGCCTCAAAGAACATCCAGACTGTGGAGAGATGAAAGGAAAGAAGGAAGATATTCTGAGTGAATACTATAACCATATGTGACAAGGAGCTACCAGTGAAGAAAAGTGCTTCTTACAAGACTTGATGAAGTTCCCAGACATTCTGCTTGGCTTGGAGTCTTATAAAATCTCATTAAGTCCTCAGGGTTGAACTGAGAAGTCTGAACACTAATCTATATAAGGAGTTGGGTTTATGTTGTAAAGAAAGGGGAGTCATGGGTAGATGTATGTTTTTGAGCAGATGTGTGATAGAATCAGAGCTGTGCTCCTGGAAGACAAGCCCAATGAAACTAGATGAGATACAAGGAAATGGAAAAGAATTACAGAAGGACTATTAATAAGGCCACTGTGGTTATTCAGGAGCAAGGCACAGAGGTCTGATTAAGGAAGGGAATAAAAGGGAAAGAGCAGACAGGAGAGAATTTTAACAAGGCAGACACAACAGGATTTGAAAGCCAACATAAATACGAGCAATCACTGCAAAGCTTGCTTGTCACATTATTGGTCAAGCGCTGTTGAGCATTATCCAGAGGCTCGAAGAGGTTCAGGTCAACATGAAGCCATCTGACTCTGACTAAACCCAATTCAGCTGCTCATGTCTTAAGAGAAGAAAATCAGACACCAAAAAGGGAAATTAACCTTTCCTTCACAGAAGCCATAAACAGCATCCAAATGTAGAAGAGAATAAAACCACCACCATATGTTTAGAGGAAACATGATATAATTGGCTAGCAGAGACACAATCCAACCAGAAAACAGACTCTAGTATTACAAATCTAAATCATGGGGCTTTGGGAAAAGAAAAAATAGACACAGTGGACTAGAAAAAATCTATCTAAATGGATGAGGCCGGGAGATAAATGATCTACTGAGTCACAGCCGAGAAGGCAGCTGGGATTAAAGGGGTTGAAACTGTGAAACAGTCACTGGAAAAAAGGTTATTGACCACCAAGGAGTGATGACATAAAAGTAATTCAAAATTGCTGCTACAGATACAAGTAGGAAAAACAAGAACATGATCAGTCAGGGAGTATCAATTTCTCTGAGTGTGATTGTAAGAAGCTAGTCTCCTGGAAGCTCCTCCCTGTTATTGCCTGTACCTCCTGTCACCAACTTTGGTGCTGCTAATCAAGTACTGTGCTACCTGGGGGCAGGTATGTCAATTCCTTCCAGATATCAGACACCTTACCTATAAAATGAGATAGTCATTGTCGTTTCCATTTCATAGACATGGAGATGAAATCAGACAACAAATGTGAGAGGTGACTAGCAGACCTGCAAAAACCTTCCCTAATGGAGAGGTGGGAGCTTGAATCCACCTAGAGACACCTCAAAAGAAAGGTCTGGCAATCTACTTCTGTAAGATTACAACCAATGAAAATCAAGAACCATTGAAAATCTGGAACTACTACTATGGAGTATAGTTCCACTCTGAAACATGTGGGGTTGCCATAAATCAGAATGTACTTAATGGCAAGACAATTGTGTGTTTTTTGTTGGTTTAAGAGATCTGCTGAAATGAGCTTTCATTTAAATGTGACTTAATTAATTTTAAACTATTTTAAGGAGCCTGATTACATTTCAAACTTGCTAGCATCTTGATTTTGGGATATGATAGCTGTTAAGTCACCCTTGGAAGACGCCTTTTTACATGGGAAAGATCATGTAAAAAGTGGGTCAAGTAAGTATAGACCAGACAGAACCCGAACAAAGAGGGCACTCCAAAGGAGTATCAAAGGAGACTTCAATAAAAGTCTCCTTTTCTTAGCAAGGTATATATATATATATATTATATATACATATATAGTTATTATTCTTTTTATTTCTATTAGTTCTGTGTCTTCTCCGACTTTTCTTTTGTTAAGTTTGCCAATGGCTTGTCAATTTTATTAATTCCTTCAAAGAACCAGCTTCTTGTACTGTTGATTCTTTCTATAGTTTTCTATTTTCTATCTCATTTATTTCTACTCTAATCTTTCTTATTTCCTTTCTTCTGATGACTGTAGGTTTACTTTGCTGGTCTGTTTCTAGTTGTTGGATATGTTGTGTTAATGTGTTAATTTTGGTTCTTTCTTCTTTATGTATGTGTGCATTTATTGCAGTAAGCTGTCCTCTCAGCATTGTTTTTGCCATGTTCCAAAGATTTTGGTATATTGTGTTTTCATTCTCATTTATTTCTAGGAAATTTGTGAATTCACATTTTATTTCTTCTACTACCCAGTCGCTTTTCAGCAGGGTGTTATACAGTATCCATGTATTTGACTTTATTTCCTTTTGTCTTCCTATTGTTGATTTCTAATTTTATAGCATTGTGGTCTGAGAAGATGCTTTGTAGTATTTTGATGTTTGTAAATTTATGGAGGCTTGCTTTGTGACCTATCACATGGTCTCTTCTGGAGAATGTTCCATGTGCACTGGAAAAGAATGTGTACTGTGTTGTTGTTGGGTTGAATGCTCTGTACACATCTACAAGGTCTAGTTGGCTAAGGTATATATTTCTTCAGAACGAAACACTCATTTATTTTTCTTTGCATCTCAAATACCTCTAGTGCAATGTCACATGCAAAAATAAACACTGAGTGGGCATTGCTGTAGCCCCTGAGGTATAAGGCTGAGAGTGAAGCAGCCATCTGTTCTGAAGTTCAGGGAAGTGTGTGTGAACTTTCAAACTTGCAGCTAGCACCTATTTCACCTAGTTTGGATGGCTAGCTGACCAGAACTCAAACCAAGGAAGATAAAGACATTTGATACTGAGAACAAGTGCAAACAGCTACACTTTAATTAGCTAGACTTTTGCTTATGAATGCAGTGACTCAAAAGTCCAACCGAAATGGAAGGTTTCTTCATATAAAGGAACAACCTTGTTTTCTTGGTGTGCTGGGTTGATAGGAATTAGAAACTTAGACAATGGCTACCAAAAATTGGGTGGGGGTGCTACAAAGGCATGAAGTGGCTGGCTTATAAGTTTTCATGAGTGTGCTTAGCTGAAGAATGAGAGGGAGAAAAAGAGAGAGGCATAGAAAGCAGAATGGATAAGAAAACAAGACCTTTGAATATGTTGCCTACAGGAGACATACCATAAACATGAATACATCCTCTTTTTCTCCAATCCTCATTTTACCCATCAACAGAAGAATGGCTAAACAAACATACATACAACTGAATGCTACAAAACATTGAATAAAAATGATGAATCTGTGAAACACTTCACACATGGTTCAACCTGAAGGACATTATACTGAGTGAAATTGTTGTTGTTGTTGTTGTTGTTGTTAGGTGCCATCGAGTCAGTACTAACTCATAGCAACTCTGTGAACAACAAAACAAAGCACTGTCCAATCCTATGTCAACCTCACAACAGTTGCTATATTTGAGCCCATAGCTGCTGCCACTGTGCCAATCCATCTCATTGGAGGTCTTCCTCCTATTCTCCAATGCTCCATTTTACTAAACATGACATCACTCTCCAGGGGTTCATCCCTCCTGAAAATACATTCAAAGTATGAGACACAAAGTCTGGCCATCCTGGCAGGGAAAATTCTGGCTACACTTCTTCCAACACAGACTGGGTTGTTCTTTTGTCAGTCCATGATACTTTTAATATTCTCCTCCACTTTTGTCAGTGAAATTAGTCAATCACAAAGGGACACATATTGTATGAGACTAATGCTCTGGTAGTGTAGTGGTTACAAATCGGGCTGAGAACCTCACAGACAGCAGTTCGAAACTACCAGCTGTTCTGCAGGAGAAAGATGAGGCTTTCTGCTGTCGTAAAGATTCACAGCCTTGGAAACCCTGTATAGGGTCTCTATGAGTCGGAACCAACTCCACGGTGCATAACAACAACAACAATGCAGTAAAAAAGGTATTTTTTAAAAACTTGGGGGTGCTTTTCTCAGTAAAAGAACAATCTATGATGCTTATTGGGTGGAGGGAGGAAAGTAAAATCATCATGGGCTACAGGGTATACACATGTTTACATAGGTGACAGGGCAGACAATATAAGATATGAGGGAGGGTAGCAGAGGAAAGATAAAACTAGCAGAAGACATATGGAAGAATGCAATAGATAAAGTGAATAGAGGTAAAATTATTAACTGTTTGTACATAGAAGGGATTGAAACTAAGTAATAAAACAAAGTATATGATTTGTTGAATGCAAAACTGGTTTTCTGTTCTATAAATCTTCACTCAACTCTCAATAAAAAGTTGAAAACACAAATAGACACTGAGTAAGATTTCATTAGATGAATGAGTGAGAGAGTGCAAATAAACACCACTGAGTTAGGAATCAATAACACCTAGCTTAACATCTGCACAGGGTGAACAATCAGGAAATGAACAAAACTTGATATGAATCAAGACTGCACATAGGAATGTCTGAAAGTATTTTCTTACATCTTTGGCAGAGTTAGAATAGCTACACACACTTGTTGAGGTTGTCATGTTAGTCGTTGTTTGTTGTTGTTGTTAGGTGCCATTGAGTTGGTATCAACCCATAGCAACCTTATGCACAACAGAATGAAACACTGCCCGATCCTGGGCCAACCTCACTACTGTTGCCACACTTGAGTCCATCAATGCCGCCACCTGGCCAATCCATCTCATTGGGAGTCTTCCTCTTTTTCTCTAACCCTCCACCTTATCAAACATGATATCCTTCTCCAGTGACTGGTCCCTCCTGACAATATGTCCGA
>NW_006408919.1:1482546-1487745 GCF_000296735.1 Chrysochloris asiatica
AGACTGAAGATGGGCTTACAAGCTTTCTGTAACCATATTTCCCATCAAGCTCGGCCTCTTTTTCAGGTTTTTTAAGCCTTTGTCAGCTTTGCTTAGCCCTTTCTAAACTTTTTTTCTCTCTTCTTCAGGTTTGTTTACCCTTATTCGGCTTTGTTTAACCATATTTTGACTGCTTAAGGCCTTCTTTGGCTTTGTTTAACCTTTTTCAGGTTTGTTTAGCCCTTCTTTGGATTCCTTTAGCGAATTTTATCTTGTTTGGCCCTTTTCTTTGGTTTGTTTAGCCCATCTTTGGTTTAATATAGCCCTTCTTTGTCTTAGTGTGGGCCTTCTTTGGCTTTGTGTATCCCTTCTTCAGTTTTATTTTAGCCCTCATTCAGCTTTGTTTTGCTTGTGTAGGACTTCTTCAACTTTGGATAGCTCTTTTCATTTTTTTTTTAAGGTTTTTTTGGCTTTGTTTAGCCCTTCTTCTGGTTTGTTTACCCTTCTCCGGCTTTATTTAGCCCTTCTTTGGCTTTGTTTAGCCCTTTGTCATCTTTTTTAGCCCTTATTTTGCTTCATTTAGCCTTCTTCAGCTTTGTGTATCCCTTTTATGGCTTTTCAAACCCTTCTTTGTCTTGCCCTTCTTTGGCCCATGTAGAGGTCTTCATAGGCTTTGTTTAGATCTTTATCAGCTTTCTTTAAAGCCCTTCTTCAGCTTTGTGTACTGTTTTCTGCTTTTAAGCCCTTCTTCAGCTTTAGTTAGTCTTTTTCAAGTCTGTTTAGCCCTTATGTGTCTTTGTTTAGCCTTTCTTCAGCTTTGCTTAGCCCTGTGGCACTTGAACTGCAAGGTCGGCAGTTCAAGCTTACCAGTGGCTCTTTGTTAGCACTTAACAACACCCCTCTCCAAAATACTTTCACCATCCTATTGTCCCATCTTTCAAAGCTCTTCAAAGTTCCTCTTCATCTCATCTCTCCTAAAATATCCACAGCAATTTCCAAAGCCTATTTTCCTCTATCATCTTTGTTTACATAGATGTGGTTCTCTAACTTATAATGTAGTTGCTACAATGTTTGCATGTTGTTAAGTGCCATGGAGTCAGTTCCAACTTATACCAATTTTGTGTAGGATTTCTGAAGAGCGGCTGGGGGTTTTGAATGGCTGACCTTCTAGTTAGCAATCCAGTGCTTATCCTATAGCACCACACCAGTACTCCAAAACTTGCATACAAATATAAATAATAGTAATATAAATATTTATAATGCTTGCCTTCATTGCACACCTCCATTGGGCTCAGATCCTGGGTTTTACATTCATACTAAGGCATACTAAAAGGTAAAAATGCATCCTCTTTGGGAAATGAAGAAACTAAGGGTTGTTGTATGTTATTAAGTGTCCTTGAGTTATTTCTGACCCATAGCTACTCTGTATAGGGCTTTCAAGTAGCAGCTGGTGGGCTTGAACTGCCAACCTTGCAAGTGGCCTTGCAGTCTGTTGTATTAACTCACAACACCATACCAGAACTCCAAACTAGGAGTTAGGAGAGACAAAAGACAGAATAATAAATGCCTTTCTATTAATTCTAGTTCGGATTATAACTTGGCCTTCTTTCTACTACTCATTGTAACTTCTGAATGATTATTCTGTTTCATTATTAAACAATATATTTAATACTATAACCAGATTTGTACAAAATCTCCATAATTATTTGTATAATGGGTATATAGTCTTCTTTATAGTATATGTATGTATGTGTATCAGGTTTTATTCAACCCTTGTTTATGATAGAAAATTGATTTTGCTGTAATTTCATAATTAAAAAGAACTTCCCCTTATGTGGGATTATCTCCTTGTAATAAGCTGTCAGGAGCAGGATTGTTGTATCGAGACATGTGAAAGTTTGATAACATGTAACAAATGTTATCAGTGTTTGTGGCATATACCAGTTTAGGAACCCAGGATGGCCAGACTTCATCTCTCATACTTCAGACAGATTGTCAAGAGGGACCAGTCCCTGGGGAAGGATATCATGTTTGGTAAAGTAGAGGGTCAGTTAAAAAGAGGAAGATCCCCAATGAGATGGTCTGGCACAGTGGCAGCAGCAGTGGGCTCAAACATAGCAATGATTGTGAGGTTGGCCCAGGACCAGGCAGTGTTTTGTTCTGTTATGCATAGAGTCATTATGAGTTGGTACTGACTTGATGGCACCTAGCTACAACAGCATTATATACAAAACCCCATGTTAAAGCACCCTATCAATGAAGGGCATGCTCATTTTGTTTGTTTGGGGGTTTTTTTTTTAGTTTTTTGTTTTGTTTTGTTTTTTTCTCATTTTGTTTGTTACAGCTGATGAAACCAAACAATTTTTGCTTATTTATCTTTTGTGAACTAGCTGGTCTTACCTTTTGTACATTTACCTATTGATGTTCTGATTGCACTTATATTAATTTGCATTAATTAGTTCTTTATAAACCTGAAAATCTAAACCCATTGTTAGCTAGTGAATTCCAACTTCATAGCAAAGTGATAACTTCTGTGCTTGACAGACTGCCTATGTTGGTGGTGTTGTTCGGTGCCATTGAGTCAGTTCTGACTTATAGCAACCGCTATGGGTAGGAACCGACTCGACGGCACTTAACAACAACAACAACATGTATAACTGGGAGTCCTGGTGTGGCACTGTGGGTCATTGTGCCAGACTGCAAAGCTGTTTAAACTGCAAGGTTGGCAGTTTAAGCTCACCAGCTGCTTCTTGGAAACCCTGTACAGGGTTGCTATGGGTCGCAATCGACTCAATGGCACTTAACAACAACAACAAATGTATAACAGAACTAAACACTGTCTGGTCCTGCACCATCCTTACAATTGATGTGATGTTTGAATGCATTGTTCTAACTACTGTATCAATCAATCTCACTGAGTGTCTACCAAGAATGATGTCCTTTTCCTGGGATTGGTCCCTCTTGACAATATGTCTAAAGTGTATGATATGAAATTTCTCCATTCTCATTTCTAAGGAGCATTCAAGATATATTTATTCCAGAACAGATTTGCTGTTCTTCTAGAAGTCCATGGTATATGCAATATTCTTTACCAACACCGTCATTCAAATACATCAGTTCCATCCAGATTGTCTATTTTGTTGTTGTTGTTGTTGTTAGGTGCCATCTAGTCAGTACCAACTCATAGTGATCCTATGCAAAACAGAACGAAACACAGCCCAATCCTGGGCCAAACTCACTATTATTGCCATGCTTGAGCCCATTGATGCTGCCACTTTGAGAGTCCATCTCATTGGGGCGGGGGGGGTGTCTTCCTCTTTTTCTCTGACCCTCCACCTTACCAAACATGATGTCCTTCTACAGCGACTAGTCCCTCCTGACAATATGTCCAAAGTATAAGAGACGAAGTTTGGCCATCGTGGCCTCCAAGGATCACTCTGGCTGCACTTCTTCCAACACAGATCTGTGTGTGCTTTTGGCAGCCCATGGCACTTTCAATATTCTCCTCCAACACCATAACTCAAAGGCATCAATTCTTCTACAGTCTTTCTTATTCACTGTCCAGCTTTCACATGCACATGAGGTTTTTGAAAATACCATGGCTGGGGTCGGGCACACCAAGGTCCTCAAGCTGACATCTTTGCTCTTCAACACTTTAAAAAGATCTTGTGCAGATAGTTTCTTGTTGTTGTTAAGTGCTGTTGAGTCAATTACGACCCATGTTGTTATTGTTGTTAAGTACTGTGGAGTCAGTTCCAACTCATAGTGACCCTGCACAGGGTTTCCAAGACTGCAAATCTTTATGGGAACAGAAAGCCTCACCTTTCTCCCATAGAACAGCTGGTAGTTTCGAACTGCCAGTCTTAAGGTTAGCAGCCCAATTCATAACTACTACACTGTCAGAGCTCCTTATTCTGAACCACAACAACCCTGTATAGGGTTTCCAAGGAGTGGCTGGTGAACTTGAACCACCGATCTTACAGTTCAAACCACTTTGCTGTCTGACGCATTAGCCCACAACGCCACACCAGGATTCCTATACTAGACCAAAATTCATTCAGCAAATTTTTCTCATTTAGACAGCAAATATTTCATGAGTTCCCACTATGTGTGTCTGTGTTGGTAATGTGGACACAAAAGTGAAAAAGACATGATCTCAATAAATCAGAAGCTAGAAAGAAGTCATAGTCCTGTAGAATAAACTCTGAATTCCAAGCACAATGTAGAAATAGAACTTAAAAAGGGTTCTATGCTGAATAGGAAATGATAGAGGTAGCCAGATCGTAGTCTATGGCTTCAGAGGAGACAGATAATGATATGAGCATCTTGATGGAAGGTGCAGGCTTTAAGTTGGGCCTGAGGGAGAGTGGGAATTTGATAAAAGCAGAGAAGTAGGATTCCTGGCCTTAGGGCCTTCTGACTGAAAACCCAGAGCTGATATCACAGCTGCAAAAGCAAACTCCACAAGCAGAAGAGTACCTTGGGCATCTGGGAAACATTTTCTGCTTGAGGACCCACAAGACATGTGTTTGTTCATAGAACAGTCTGGCCTCTATCATGGGAGTCCATGAGAGTAAGAACATTCAAATAAAAGTGGACATCTCTTTTCCAGAAGTTTCTGCTTATGGAAAGTAGCTAAGATGGCCCTTTCTTTAACCAGTTTGTGAGGGGCTTGTTAAATTCTGATCTTTAATGCCCTTGTTGTTGTTACGTGTTACGGAGTGGACTCCACATATATAGTTTCTAAGATGCAGCTGATGGCTTTGAACTTTCTGCCTTGTGGTTTGCAGTCCAGTGCTGATCCTATAGCACTACACCAGGAGTCCTTAATGTTCTTAGTGCAGCGAATATACTATTTCCTAAAAACCTGCCTGTTTAAACTATATCATACTAAAATATGAGATTATTTACTACTGTTGAATGAATCCCAGTTTAACAAGTACCAATCACTCATTATCTAAAACCAGCAGAGGGTCACTACCAGATATGATGTTGTTGTTAAGTACCATTGAATCATTTTTGACTCATAGCTACCCTGTGTAGGGTTCCCCAGGAGCAGCTGATGGTTTGAACCACCGACCCTGTGGTTAGCAGTCCAGTGCTTATCCTACAGCACCCAATCAGGAGTCCCTATTTTCAGTTTAATATTCTTGACTCATATTTCTCAGTGATTTAGAGTGGTCTAAGCAATCCTACATTGACAGAGAACTTCCAGAGGTT
>NW_006408919.1:1489070-1491706 GCF_000296735.1 Chrysochloris asiatica
GTTCAAGCTCACCAGCTGCTCCTTGGGAACACTATACAGTGTCTCCATGGGTCAGAATCAACTGGATGGCACGTAACAACAACAACAATGGGGAGTCCTGTGGGGTGATGTGGGTTAATGCAGTAGACTTCAAAGTTAGTTTGAATTGCAAGGTCAGGATTCAAGCTCATTAGCCGCTCCTTGGAAGCCCTATACGGAGTCACTGTGGGTTGGAACCGACTCAATGGCACTTAACAACAACAACAACAATGCGTACACTGGGAGCACAGTTGCTCTAGAGGAAAAGCATTGGACTGAAAACTACAAGGTCAGCAATAAGAGCCCACCAAATATTTTGAGGGTTAAAAATGAGGCTTTCTACTTACACAGAGATTTATAACCTCAGAAACGCTATACAAGGCTGGTCTGAGTTGGAATCCACTCAGTAACACTTACCAACAACAAAAAAATTACTAGATGGAGTACTGGCACTGTAGGATAAATACTGGACTGCTAACCACAAGGTCAGCAGTTCAAACCCACCAGCTGCTCCTCAGAAACCTTATTCTAAGTCATTCTGAGTCAAAACAGACTTGATGACACTTAATAGCACCATCACCACCACCAATAATGACTACATGGTTTTTCCTTATAGCCAATCTGAGTGTCTGCTCTGAGCATCAGGAGGGAACCTATCTTCATTGTGTGCTTCTAATGCTGATCTAGAGTCCTGGTCTAGTGCTATGGGATAAGCACTGGACTGCTAACTGGTCTATAGTTCAAACACACCAGTCACTCCTCAGAAACCCTATACATGGTTAAAACAGACATGATAGCACTTAACAACAGCAACAGCAGTAAGACCAATCTAAAGAGATGCCAAATCTAGGAAATGGCCTGGCATCCATAGTGGGTAGCACTAAATGATGATTATCTAACAGTATGATGATGAGCTTTCTGGAAGGGAAGATTATTCTCAAGGCATGGAAACATGTTTTCAGCTAGGCTAAAACAGACTCGATGATAGATGACCAGTTTTCAATAGAACACTCAAGGACTTGACTAAGGGACTCAAAATCCAGAGTTAGAAGATCACTTCCCATCACCCAGCTACCAGGCCTTAGGGTCAAATGTTGAGTGGGCATGCGAGACACTTGAAGCACTTACTTATACTCTAGACTCCAGTCCAACTCTAGACCTAGGAATACAGTATTCAGTGGTTTGCTGTTGCTGTTGTTAAGGTCCTTCAAGTTGGTTCCAACTCATAGCAACCCTGTGTAGGGTTTCCAAAGAGTGGCTGGTGAGCTTGAACTGCCGACCTTGCAGTGGAAACCAACCTTGCAGTCCAGCGTATTAACCCGCAGCACCACACTAGGAATTCCCCATTCACTGATTTCCAGCACTTTGCTCACTATTGTTGCTTCTCAGACTTATTTCCCATCTGAAGACCTTGGTATTACATGTTCCTTCCACCTGGAATACTCTTTCCCTAGGTATGAGCACATGACTTCTTTTGGGGCTTCATTTCTTTTCCAATGCCATATCCTTAGATAGGCTTTCTTTAGCAAGCAGTCCTTGAATAAAGTAACATTCCGTCACTGTCTCTCTCTCCCTTTAACATATTTGACTTCTTTTAACAGAAGTTAAAAAAATCAGTCCACTTCAACTTATGATGATCCCACATGTGTCAGAGCAGAACTACACTACATAGGGTTTCCAATGACTGATTGAGTTTCCAAATATAGATGACAAGGCCTTTATCCTGAGAAGCCTCTGAATGAACTCAAACCTCCAAACTTTGAGTTAGCAGATGAGCATGTTTTCCACTTACACCATACAGAGACTGCTTGATAGCACTTATAACCACATGAAATTTTAAGTATGAATAAGCTCCAAGACACAGAAGACTTTCTTATGTCTTCATAGCTAGTTCAAAAATACCTAGAACAGTTATCTTGCCATAATTATTTATTGACTAAATTAATAAAATTTTAGCAACAACTCAAACAACTCACATAGAGATCATTCTTGAACCTTATTTCATACACTCCTGATCTTAGATCCTCAAAACAAATTTTGTGTCTTGAGTCACTCTTCCACTTCTTAAGACAGCATGTCCCTACCAGACCTCCTGGGTTCCTGTCCTCCCTCTTTCTTCCCTACTTATTATGCCAGGAGACAAGAGCATATTTTATATGCATTATAGCTATAGGGAGAAGACACATCAATCTTCCTAAAACCTCTTAGAAAGTATAACTACAGAGAATTAAGGGGTTCTCCCAACATTATACAGGCACTTTGTGAGTGGCAGAGCTAGGACAAGAAATCCAGGTGTCCTGACTCTACTGTTCATCAACCATGTGGCAGATTGTTACACTGTGGTAGCTTTTATCTTGCTATTGGAATCTATGTCAGCAGTACTTCAGTACCAGCAGAGGCACACATATTGGATCGATTCTAAGAGTTTTCAAGGATCATAACATATTGTCCAATATAGTATTGGAAGATTGTTGTTAAGTGCCATCGAGTCGGTTCCGACCCATAGCGACCCTGTACAGGGTTTCCGACGGTGTAAATCCTTACGGGAGTAGAAAGCCTCATCTTTCTCCCGTGGAGCGGCTGGTAGTTTCGAACCGCTGACCTTAAGGTTCACAGCC
>NW_006408919.1:1493806-1501145 GCF_000296735.1 Chrysochloris asiatica
TGAATAAGGAAGATCGTAGAAGAATTGATGCCTTTGAATTATGGTGTTGGGGGAGAATACTAAAAGTGCCATGGACTGCCAAAAGAACCAATAGATCTGTTTTGGAAGAATTGCAGCCAGAATGCTCCTTAGAGGCCAAGATGGCTAAGCTTCGTCTCTCATACTTTGGATATATTGTCAGGAGGGAAGAGTCGCTGGAGAAGGATATCAAGCTTGGTAAGATGGAGGGTCAGAGAAAAAGAGGAAGACCCCCAACAAGATGGATTGGCCGCGTGGCAGCACTGATGGACTCATGTGTGGCAGCGGTAGTGAGGTTGGCCCAGGATCGGAATTTGTTTCGTTCTGCTGCACATGGGGTCGCTATGAGTCGGTTCCGACTCGATGGCACCCAACAACAACAACAAAATATAATAAAATACAAAAGGAGCTCTGGTAGTGTAATGGTTATAAATCAGACTGTGAACCTTAAGGTCAGCAGTTCGAAACTACCAGCTGTTCCACAGGAGAAAAATGAGGTTTTGTGCTCCTGTAAGGATTTTCAGCCTTGGAAACCCTGTGCAGGGTTGCTATGAGTTGGAACCCATGGCACATCACGACAACAACAACGATGTAATACAACAGTGGACACAGCATAACAATTGTGGAAGATGCCATAGAATTGGGCAGCATTTCATTCTGTTGTACATGAAATCAGCTTAAATTGGAGTTGACTGAACAAGAATTCACAACTTCATCCTAATTCCAACTACATTGCTCTTCCCACCACACCACCCTTTCTCCTTTAGCTGGAGTTGTCACCAAGTTTCAAAAGGAAAGGTATGTGTACTAGTTATAGGAAAGAGAGCACTTTTAAAGTAGGTAAGCAAAATTAAGGCAGAAGGCACCAGATTGAAGTATAGAAAGAAATGTACCCTACTAACAGAGAGATTCAGGTAGCCCTGAGATTGTGGAAGCTACCGGCAGTCGGTCCAAAGCCTTGCCAATCCCAGGGTGCCATACACAAACCACAGTCACTCAGGCCAACTGGACCAACCACATCTGATCAAGCCATGGGCCCAAACACGTGCAGCAAGACTCAAAGGACGAATGCCAAAGGGGCAAGAGAAGGGAGAGAAAAGGCATCATAGCAAGAGGGAAGCCAGCTAGAAAAGGAGCCAAGAACATGATGGACATCAGACAACATAATCGACATGAAAACCTGGCAGGGAAAAAAAAAAAGGCAAAGAAAAGCAAGTTGGTGAAAATAAACGCAATCCAAAAACACAACAAAACAGTTTTTAAAAGTTTATTTTACCTAGAATTAATGACAGGAAAATCCCATAAACGTGGCGCAAAATGTTTAATGCCCCATTGAATGCCAACATTATGCCATTCATCTGTCCTTGCAGGTGTATTATTTCTGGTCCCCAGGATAAAAAGCAAAGTTGCTTTCCACATCTTTTATAGTACTTAAAAATACATATTTCCCGGACTTTATTGCCAAAGGTCCCTTCTTCTTCCAGAGCCCACAATAACTAATCATGTTACTGCCACTGAGTCTAGGAATTGGAATTAATAGTCAGTGGGAGGGTGTTCATCTTATGAGTGTTCTTGGCTTTAACAACGCTTAAAGTTAGTGATTTCTCCTAAATATTTATTTCTCCCTGAGGGAAAGATTTCTCTAAGAACTTTCTCTCTGCCCTAAATATCCTCAATTCTCAATCTGTTTTTCTTCTATTTGTCCACTTAGAGTTTTTGCTGGAATCAATTTTATTAATTTCCTTCTGAAAATTAGCAAGTCAGAATAAATCCCAGGGAACTATTTCCCCTCTACCATGTGAATCAGGCTCCTTCCACTTTATTGCTGTTTCTCTCAACACTAGCTTACCTGGACCTAGATTTACTCTACTGTCTCTCCAAAATTTCTTTAAAAGAACAACCAAAAAAAAAAGAAATTTAAGCAAAAATTTTTTTCACTGTTACTACTTCAGCCTTGAAATCAACAACTATGCCGTCATCATTTTTGTGAAAAGTGATGCCTGTAAGGATAATGATAATAAAAGCACATCCTATTCAAAGACATGACCCAATGTGGAATCAGGATTTTGGGGCTGCCCTCCATTTACCAATGCAAAAGCGTCCAGTACTGTCAGCCTTCTTAAAGAATTCCTCTGAGTCAAGTTCTGGTGTGACACTGTAGGAGAAGCACAGGACTGCTAACCACAAGGTCAGCAGTTCAAATCTACCAGTCACTCATCAGAAAACCTATATAGACAGGGTCGCTGTAAGTTGAAACCAACTTAACAGCACTTAACAACAATTCAAGTTATTGAATTAACTAAACCACCATCAAAATCATGATCCAAAAATTGAATCACAAATTCCATGCCTGGGTAAGTCATTTAAACTTTCTGCATCTAAACATCCCTCTTCTACTAAAAGAAAGGCTAGATCAGGTTATCTTTAAGAGTCTTTTAAAGTTTCTACAGGTATACTACTTCTCATTTCAATAATTTTACTTTATGTTGTTGTTGTAGTTAAGTGCCGTCGAGTTGGTTCCAACCCATAGCGACCCTGTACAGGGTTTCCGAAGGTATAAATCCTTACGGGCGTAGAAAGCCTCATCTTTCTCCCACGGAGCGGCTGGTTGTTTCGAACCGCTGACCTTAAGGTTTGCAGCCCGAGTCTTAACCACTACGCTACCAGAGCTTCTTTATGAGAATACAATATTCATCAAATACCCAGGGACTCTTGTTAACAATTTAAAATGTTGAAACTAACAAAGGCTTTTACTCATTATCGAATCTGTTTCTTGAACGCTAAACCTGGAGGTTCACTTTGAGTCATTCTGTGACTTTGCATTTTCCCATTGGCAGTTCTAGTGACAGTCTCCTTTGTTAATTGACTTTTATCACTTCATAACCTTGACACTCAGAGCAAATAGCAATGTAAAAGCAAGTGATCCCATTGACAGTTAGGAAACCTTGAGGAAAGGCTGACCCTCAGTTTCACTTTGATGAGGAGGAAGAAGTCATCAGAAGGTTAAGTGACTTAAGTAATTGAATGGAATTAGGCAGCGTCTGGGACAGGATGCTGGACACCATGTCCTTGCCTCTTCAGATGTGTTCAGTTCTCCCCACCACACTTTTTCCCTGAATGCTTTTTAATCTGGCATGATCCACAAATAAAGGAAATTGTGGTTTTCACATCATGAGTGAGGTTATTTTTCTGCTGTGAATAATAAAACCCAAGTAACCCATTTGTAGCTTCGAAATGTTCCCATTCCAGCCCGCATTGTTTATTCCGCAAGCTTTCAACAGTTTTTATTTCAAGATGTCAGTTTTTAATGCGTTTGCATAATTTTGCATTTTATTTCAGGAGTCTCTGTCATAACCATTCATTTCCCCCCACTGGCGAAGTTGTTGAAAAAGAAAACTATGTTTCGAGGCCAGTCCAATCCTACAATTTAAAAGCTGGCAGGACCCGTCTTCCTTTTCCCCCTTGGGAGGATTAATTTGCTTCTTTTTTATTCTCAAAGTTTTATGATTCCAAATAAAGGCTATAATGGTACCATTGAGAGCTGGGTAATTGTGAAAGATAAATAGTCTATGTTGAACTGCTTAAAATGAGAATCAAAGTTTGGGGAAGGAGGTGGGAGGAGTGAGACTGATTTTATCATGTGAGTGAGGCTTATTAATGATAAAGGAAATTTCCTCCTTCTAATGAGTCTTGCCTTTATAGACTAGAGTGAGGCCAAATGGTTCCATTTGTGTCATAAATGTAAAGAAACTGAAATTGTACTCCCAAGAATGTAATGGCTTTAATTTTGAATTTGGAGGAGCAGTTGTTAAAAGGTACGTTATTTCTGGGACCCACAATACTGTGTCTGAGCTTTTCCTCTTGATTTCATTGCCTGAACACTAACACGTTTAAGAAACATGGCAAAAATCATCTGTAGGAAGGCAGCTGATGAAGAGAAGTAATTTGAGCACATTCTTTTGGTCGAATTAACCCTAATTAGCTTCCAACTTGGTAAGAGCCATCTGTGTAACACAGCTTCAAGAGCCTGAGTCCTCATCAAAGAATGTTCTTAAGTGTCCTTTGGAACTTTACAAAATAAATTGGGTGACTGTTAATGACATCTGGAGCTTACAATCAACGCCAATCCAGTAGACATTTATTGAGTCGGCACTACATGCAAAGCGCTAAGAAGAAACAGAGATTGCAAGCACAAGATCTCTAATCTTACAGAACACACAGGCAGTGGGATGGGAAGACCACTAGCTTACAGTCCAACTGAGTCTAGGAGTCATTCTGACTGCAAACCTTTCATAGAACTGGTGACATTTGAATTGGGCCTTTATTAAAGAAGGAAGAGAATTGCTTAAATGCACAACTGTTCACATGCTTGCTAAACCCTCTTTATTGGCTACAGTTGTACCTTGAATCACATCCAACCCTTAATCATGACCTGCAAAGCCCTGCATGCCCTTGACTTTTTTGATCTTATCTCTTACATATCCTCTAGACTACACCCATCCCACTTCCCAGGACTCATAGTATTTTTCTAATTGTGTAAACCCTTTCCTGACCTCTGCACTGGCTGACCATCCAAACCAAACATCTGCCTCTAAGCCACACGGTTCCCTCTTGCCATTCCAGTTTTGTCTCAGGGTTACCTCCTTTGTGAGGCCTTCCCTAACCACCCATCCTCCTCTGCACTATTTCACATCACAAGGTTTTATTTTCTTCAGAGTATTTAATTATGAGTCTCAGAAATTATCATCTTCACTAATTAGTTTACTTATTACTAATTTATCTGTCTCTCTCCCTATCCTGCCTCAGTAGGTTAGTCCCACAAGAACAGGGAATTTTCTGGGTTTAATGCAGTATCCTTTGTGCCAAGGGAGTAACAGACACTCAGTTAATATTAGATGAATGAATGAAAAGATAAAAACAATGCCATTAAAGTCTAGTAGGGGATGGAAGACAAGGGACAATGAGCAAAGGCACACAGGTGAGTTTTGGAACACAAGGGTAATTGGATGCTTAGAAGAAACTAAAGAAAAGGCTTAGGAGTTCGACTGTATTCTAGGCCATCACAATTCACACTTCAAAGAGGTGGCTTCTAACAATCAAAGTTCAAGATGAGAAAGAATTTGCTTAACCTCCAAACAGTACAGTAGTTAACTGCTCAGCTACTAACTGAAAGGTCAGCGGTTCAAACCCAACAGCCGCTTCATGAGGGAAAGGTATGGTAGTCTGATGTCATAAACATCACAGTCTTGGAAACTCTATGAACCAGTTCTACTCCGTTACATAGGTTCACAATGAGTTGCAATCTACTCGGTGGCTGTGGGAGATGGGCCTTGCCTCTATACCGTGAAGAATTCACATAGCTGATCAAGTTCATACACATCCTGTAAATATTAGCAGACATGTTTCTTTCCCCTGAAATAGATTCATAATCCCCAGCACCAAGTTGTTGTTTATATTTATCCCATCCCCGCAAACTATTACCAGTCCTGCTACTTCCAAGGGATCGCTTTCTTCCCGACCCCCACATGCTGTTTCAACTTTTCCTGAGGTCCATTTTCTTCAATAGTGACTCTTGTGGTAGCAATAATGCTGTAACCTTTCAAAACTTCAAAGCAGTCTCCCAAATTGTGTCCAATTTTAAATAATGAAACTGATACCCAAAAAGGTGGTTGTTGTTGCCAAGTGCTGTTGAATCAGTTCCGACTCATAGCGACCCTAGGCACGACAGAGTGAAACACTGCCTGGTCCTGTGCTATCATCACAATTGTTGTTGCACTTGAGCCCATGGCTGCTGCAACTGTGTCAAGCCATCTTGTTGGGAGACTTCCTCTTTTTCACTAACCCTCCACTTTGCCAAGCTTGTTTTATAATATTCTCATGGAAGGAGAGGAGAGATCTTCATAAACTGAAAGTCTTGAAAAGAACCACTTGTTCCTAAGTTCATGCTTATGTAGCTATCACTTTAAAATGCATGGTTTCTGTCCTCTGCATGGTGGTAGACAAGTCGGTCATTAAGTGGACTCAAAAATGTCAGCTGTCACTTTTGAGGGCAGACATCAGCTCTGACCACCTCTTCCCCACATGGGGTGTGTTATCAGAGGCCATCACAGGGCACTTAACGGTCCTGCACTCTGAAATAAACCCAGGGAAGAGGACCACCACCTCACCTCCTAATTGTTTGCGTGTTCCTGTCAAACCTGTCCATTTCATTGGCCTACAATGTTACATTTGCTTCATAGAGTTAGAGATTTCACAGATCTGCCTTCACCGGGCATGGGTGGCTAAAATGGGGAACAGTTTAATGACTCTCAAGTCAGATCCTGTATATAAAGTTCCACATCACCAGGACGTTGCCAGGCTCTGCTCAGCAGAAGAAAGATTTATTTTCCTGGTCAAATCCCAACCTGTGTTCCCTCACCCTCCCTTTACAGCAATAACCATGTTATCTCCTTTCCAAAGGGTCTGTGAGGTCTTATTTGAGGCCTTTTAAAAACTAGAGCCAGATGATTCTCCAAGTGTCTAAATGACATTTTAATTGCACTGGTCAACACGACGAGCCACTTAACTCATTCAGGGGAAAGTAGATAATTCCACAAACACACACTAAAGTAGTAAAAACATGCTATCATTGTGCCTGAATCCCATTCTCAACTGCCTGGTCTGACTGAGTACACTAAATTTGACACCGTAGTCCCACCATTCATCTGTCAATTTGTCATACTGTGGCTTTTGTTTTGCTGTGATACTGGAAGTTATGCCACTAATATTTCAAATGCAAGAGGTGGACAGGTTTCAACACAGCTTCCAGACCTCAGATAGACTAGAAAGAAGGAAATTACAATCCACTCCTGAAAAACTGGCCCGTGAAAATCTTATGAATAGCAGTAAAAGAATATATGATACAGTGTCAGAAGATGCGCCCCTCAGATTGTAAAACACTTAAAAAACAACTGGGAACAGTAGCATAAAGTAAAGTCAATCTTAATGATGTAGCTGGAGTAACATTTTCAGGATTTCCATTTGCTGATGAGGTACTAATATGAGAAGAAACAGCTGAAAACACCTGCTAGTAAACACAGTATACAAAATATGAATCTAAGAAAACTAGAAGTTGTCAAAAATGAAATAGAACACTTGAAGACTGATGATAAGCAATGGAAAACTAAATGGATTGATACCGGACATTTTGAATTGGACAATCATATTGTCTACTGTACAGGAAAAAAATGCCTCCTCAAAGTAGGGTTGGCTATAATGACATGAATACAGTTAAGCTCAGGGGAGAAAAGCACACAGAACCTGCATTTGCTGATGGGCAACA
>NW_006408919.1:1504166-1510369 GCF_000296735.1 Chrysochloris asiatica
GTTCTTAAGTGCAGTGCTATTAGTGATAGGATAATGTTCATAAGCCTACAAGTCACTTGTCTGTCACTTTGCCATACTATTGTGGCTGCATGTTTCTGTGACACTGAAAGCTCTGCCACTGATGTTTCAAATACTAGCAGGGTCAATCATGCTGGACAGGATTCAATGTTAGCTTACAGACTAACAGAAAAAATGAAGAGCTATCCAGTTCTGAAAAATTAGCCACTGAAAGCCTTATGAACAGCAGTAAAATATTGTCTGATATATTGCCAGAAAGTGAACACATCAGGTTAAAAGACATATAAATATGACTTGTGAAGAGCTACCTTCTCAAAGTAGCATCAACCTTTGATGATGTGGATGAAGCAAAGCTTTTGGGTCCCACATTTGCTGATGTGGCATAACAAAACTTGAGAAGAAATAGTTGGAAACATCCATTGATGATTGGAATGTGAAATGTGCAAAATATGAATCTAGGAAAACTGAAAGTTGTGAAAAATGAACTGGAACACATACAGGTCAATATCTTAGGTATTAGTTATCTGAAATTGATTGATAGTGGCCAGTAGACAATTATATGGTTTACTATACCCGAAATGACTAATTTAAGAAGAGTGGTATCACATTCATCATTACAAAAGAACATTTCAAGATGCATCTTGAGTACAATGCACAGCAATGATTATGAGGATGAGACAAGACTGAAGAGTGTATTTTTCTGCCATGCATAAGGTCACTATGAGTTGCAACCAACTCAACAGCACCTAACAACATCTGGTCCAACTTTGACGCAACTCTGAGGAGTCATATACTATCCAGAGCATCCCTTTAACTTGTATAATCTTCAACCCATTTGAATCAGTTTCTCTTCTGTCATAGGATGCTTTTTCCTTCTTCCTTTCATTGGTGTTGATCCTTAATAAACATCTTGCACCCCAAACTCCATTGCACTATCTCTTTGCAGAGAACCTAACATAAGATATGCTTTCATGGACTCTCAAGTACTTTCCCTTTTAGAATGGGCATACCAATCCAGTAGGCCAGCCAACAACGACATACGTCTACAATCTCTTTCCTGAGATTGTTGGGGAAAACTTTTAGTCAGAGTCATACATTTTTTTGATTTCCAGAAGAAAATATGGAGTATACACAATGCATTGCATAACATTCCTTGGGGAATACTAGACTGCATATTAATCAAATATGTATATTTCTCCACCACTCCTCTGTCAGTTTGTTTTACTGTGGTAGCTTGT
Source organism: Chrysochloris asiatica (assembly GCF_000296735.1). Taxonomy (NCBI): domain Eukaryota; kingdom Metazoa; phylum Chordata; class Mammalia; order Afrosoricida; family Chrysochloridae; genus Chrysochloris; species Chrysochloris asiatica. Next base: position 1,505,423 of record NW_006408919.1, read on the forward strand.
GTGTCACTGTGATTCTGGAAGTTATGTGACTAGTATTTTAAATACCAACAGGGTCATCCATGGTGGACAGCTGAGCTTCCAGACTAAGACAGACTAGGAAAAAAGACATATAGACTAACATTGACTATTTAGCCATTTAAAATATTATGAAGGCAGCAGAGAACTGTTGGATATAGTGCAAGAAAATGAAACCATCATTAATAGAACCAGAATACTATCAGATATTGTGCCAGACGATGAGCCCTTAAGATGAAAGACACTCAAAATATGACTAGGGAAGAGCAACCTCCTCAAATTATAATTGAAAATAGTGATGTAAATGGAATAAAACTCGGGACCTTCATTTGCTGATGTAGCACAATGCAAAATGAAGAGAAACTGCATCAAACAACCATTAATAATGGGAACATAGAATATACAAAGTATGAATCTAGGTAAATTGGAAGTTGTCAAAAATGAAGTATTTATTATGAATTATGTGATAGTTTACATGGGGGAACATTAGCTTTACATTCATCCTGTCGTATTTCATTTAGTTGCAATGATTACGATCCTCTCCATGCATCTTCAAACAATCAAAGGGTACACCACACAAACCTGCCCCCCCAGCCATCAGCACACAGACCCTCTCCCTCCCTGAGTCCAGAGTCACTGGCCGCTCCATCTCTCCATGTCATTGTCTCTGCCTCCCTCTCTGGCATCACTGCTTCTCTGGGCAGGGTCTCGCACTCCAATCTTCTCCTGTGATGGTCCTCGGGACATATGTTCCTGGACTACAAAATCAATCAGTCCCCTCCTTTTGTTACAAAATATCTACCTTTACATTTCCAACATTCACAGTCAGTCTGGATAGCAATTATTCACTATTGAGCCAAAACAGTCTTATCCCCATCTACTTACATCAGATGGATTGGAAACCACTCAGTGGAAATTCTACCTTCCCCTGCACCCTCTGGAACTAGGCTCCCACTTGAAAGTTTGTAAGCCAGTCACTTCTTGCCTTTGTATCCAGTATTGGCCATTTTGAATCAGACAATCATATGGCTTACTATGTCAAGGACAGAAAATTCAAAATTAATGGCATTTCTTTCTCAAAAAGAATATTTTAAGATGTATTTTGAAGTTTAATACTATCTGTAATATAGTGACATCCATATTACCAGCTGTTCCGCGGGAGAAAGATGAGGCTTTCTACTCCCGTAAAGATTTACACCCTTGGAAACCCTGTACAGGGTCACTATGGGTCAGAACTGACTCAACGGCACTTAACAACAACAACAACATATGACCAAAAGGAAGACCAGTTAATACTATTATTATTCACATTTACACAACAAACACTAAACCCAGTAATGATGAAAATTAACAATTTTACCAGCTTCTTCAATCTTAAATTGACCAAACATGCAATCAAGATGTGACTGGTGGATGGAGGCTAGGGTGGAGGTTCAGTGAAGTTCACCATCAGTCATAACACAGAATACCAGGCAAAGCAGATTCATGGCAAAGCTCCAAAACTCAGAACCACAGAGATAGGAATATTTTAAAAGTTTGAAGGCTTATAGCTAGTGGAACTTAAAGCTGAAGTAAGAAATCACGTACTTTTGAATCTGCCAGGCTCAGGGACCCGGAGCCAAAATCTTGTGTGAGACCAAACAGCAAGACGAAGGTGGGGAGCAGAAATGACACGGAAAAATGCCGCGGGAAGCTTGAAGCAAAGGTGGACAATACACTTTTTTTTCGGTTTTGCTTTGTTATGATTTTCTTTTCTTTTCTTTGGTATCTTGTCATTAACCCCCCACTGTTTGCTCACCTCCATTCTGGTGACTATAGGGGATGCCTGAGTAAGTAGACACGCCCCCACCCTCACCACTGGTGAGTTCTTCTACCATGCACACACACAGATTTTCAGCTCAAGAGCAGGCCCTGAACATTTTTATTTTTAAATATTGGAAAGACCAGGACAGAGCTGTAGAGAGGGAAAGAGAGTTTAAAAAAAAAAAAAAAAAAAAAAAGCCAAAAATTAAATTAAAGCCTGAGGTATACCGTAACAACCAACAGTGAAATCTCTCAGGCAGCTTTGAAAGCAAGAAGCAGAAGAGAGGACATTAAAGTCATACTCATATTAGGCTACAGATTTTTTTTTTTTTCTTCTCTCCCTCCACTCCCTTTTCTGTGATTATAGACAGCAGAATTCAGTCTAGTTTTGTTTTGTTGTTGTTGTTGTTTGTTTGTTTTTGGTTTTTTTTCTTTCTTTTTTTTTTTTTTTTTTTTTTGCTGGTGCTGTTTTGCTGTTTTATGCTCCCCCTTCTAATTTTGGGGGATTCTTTCTCTCCCTATAATACTCAAGAAGAGTCAGCAACTGCTGCCATATAGCTACAATCACACTCTCTAAAACACCAAAACCCAGGAAAGAACCAATACCAACTGCCAGATACCAGGGAGGCAGACAACATCAGTGAAATGTACTATGAGTTAAGCAATAAAAAGAGTGAAAAGGGAAGCCTACATCCTGATCACATCTATCTGGAAGCAATCCGAAAGCATAAAAAATACCAAAACACATCCTCAATTAAGTATCAAGGCCACAGATAAACACTAAACATGCCTGAGAAGCAAAAGCAGATGACCATATCAGCACATGTCCAGAAACAAGATAAAATTTCTGAGACAGATGACATACAGGTAGACCTGGACTCCATTCTAGAAGGAGGGCAGACCTTGGAAATGCCTGAGAAGGAATTCAGAAGAATGATTATAAAATGTTTCAAAACACTTTACAATGAAGTTGAGAAAAATAAGGAAGAAGTCAGGAAAGCGCTACAGGAACAATCAAAAAAGATAGATACAGCACTGGAAACAGTTCAAAACCTACAGAAAGAGGAATAAATGATCAATAACAGAATATGAGAAATAGCCAATACTCTGAAAGGGCAAAGGAGTAGAACAGAAGAGATGGAAGGCAGAACCAGTGAGATGGAAGACAAATCTCTCAATACCACTAAGATAGAAGAGCAAACAAACAAAAGGATAAAAAATTCTGAAGAAGGTCTAAGATTCATGTTGGACAACATGAAGAGGAATAACTTAAGAATTATCGACATTCCAGAACAAGAAGAATCACACAAGTCCACAGAGGAAATAATTGTAGAATGGCTGGAAGAAAAGTTCTCCAACATCCTGAAAAGTGAAACGATAAACATTCAAGAAGCTCAATGAGCCCCAGGAAGGATATACCTCAAAAGAAAATCACTGAAACATATCATAATCAAGCTCTCCAAAATCAAAGATAAGTAGATGCTCCTGAAAGCAACTTGGGAAAACAGAAGTGATACATACAAAGGCAACAAGTCAGATTAAGCTCAGATCTCCCAGCAGAAGCCATGCAAGCAAGAAGGCAATGGGGAAACTTATATAAAACCCCGAAAGAAAAAATTGCCAACCAAGAATCTTTTATCCAGCAAAGCTATCAATCAAATATAACAGTGTAATTAAAATATTCCAGGATAAACAGAAGCTAAACATTCAAATTGGTGGATTGGGTAGATGTGCAGTGAGGAGCTCTGTCAGCAACAACACAGAATACTGGGCCAAGCAAGCTCAGGGGATGGTGCTAGAACTCTGAACCACATATAAAGGAATATTTAGAAGATTGGAAGGCTTACAGCTAGGGGAATTTGTAACAGAATCAAGAAATCCATTGCTTTCTAATTCAAGATGCTCAGCTATTCCAGAAGCTGCCATCTTGGGAGAGACCAAGTGGGGGAAGGATCAGAACAGCCACGAATGTCTGACAGAATCACGGAAATACAGATGTGGACATTCATTTTTTGGTATCTGTTCATTGGTCTCTCGCTGTCTGCACACCTCCATTCTGGTGACCAGAGGGGATGTCTTAGCGAATGGATACCTAACCCTTAACCCTGCAGGGTTCTACTATGCGTACGCATAGATCTCCTTGAAATTTAAAGTGACAGTTTCCACTTAAAACCAAACGGCCAACACTTGTCTGTCAGTTTGTCGTACTGTGGTGGCTGGTGAGTTGCTGTGATTCTGAAAGCTATGCCACTGGTATTTTAGATAACCAGCAGGGTCACCCATGGTGAACAGGTTTCAGATGAGCTTCCAGACAAAGACAGACTAGGAAGAAGGCGTGATGAACTACTTCCGAATCTTTAGTCACTGAAAACCTTATGAATAGCAGAAAAACACTGTCAGATATAGTGCTGGAAATTGAGCTCATCAGGTTGGAAGGCACTCAAAATGCAACTAGGGAAGAGCTGCCTCCTCAAAGTAGAGTTGACCATGATAACATGAATGGAATAAAGCTTGTGGGGGAAAAGCCCTCAGGACCTTCATTTGCTGATGGGGCACAACTTAAAATGAAGAGAAACAGCTATAAACATCCATTGAAAATCAGAATATAGAATGTACGAAGTATGAATCTGGGGAAATTGGAAGTTGTCAAAAATGAAATGGAATGCATAAACATCGATATCTTAGCCATTAGTGAGCTGAAATGGACTGGTATTGGCCATTTTGAATCTGACAACCACATGGTTTACTATGTCACAAATGACAAATTGAAGAGAAATGGTGTTGCATTCATTGTCAAAAAGAACATATCCAGATCAGTCATGAGGTACAACACTGTCTGTGATAGGGTAATTTCCATGCACCTATAGGGAAGCCCAGTTAATACCACTATTATTAAAATTTATGCACCAACCACTAAAGCCAGTGAGGATAAAATAGAAGAATTCTACCAATGTCTTCAATCTGAAATTGATCAAACATGCAATCAAGATGTATTGCTCATTACTGGTGATTGGAATGCAAAGGTTTGGAGAAAAGAGGAAGGATCAGTAGTTGGAAAATATGGCCTTGATGATAGAAATGATGCTGGAGAATGCATGTTAGAATTCTGCAAAACCAATGATTTGTTCA
>NW_006408919.1:1535025-1536846 GCF_000296735.1 Chrysochloris asiatica
TCAAAAAGCCTGTAATTCCTTGCACAGTGATTTCTCAATGAAACGGGTCTAAGCCTCTGGCGCACTAAGCTTTACGAGGGCCGTGTGACTGTGAATTCCCACTTGGGAGGCTCAACTCTCGAGCTTCCCTTTCCCGATCCCGGAGCCCCTACTCACGAGCACTGTCTCGCCACCCTGGCAAACCGGAACCTCCCTGTGCCCATTTTTTAAATGGGCTATTTGTACTTTTTTCTTGTAGAGATGTTTTAGTTTCCTATAGATTTTAGAAGGAGGCAGTCTTTCATACTTAACTGAGGCATACGTAGTGACTTAAAATCAGGAAAGGTATATGCCAGGGTTGTGCTCTTTCACCATACTAATTTAATCTGTATAGTGAGCAAATAATTCAAGAACCTAGATTATATTAAGAAGAGTGTGGCTTCAGGATTGAAAGAAGACTCATTAACAACCTGTGATATCCAGATGATACAAACTTGCTTACCGGAAGCCAAGAGGACTTAAACTACTTAAATGATGAATCTCAAAAACCACGGCATTCAATATTGATTGTACCGCAATATAACGAAAACAAAATCCTCACAGTAACCAATAAATAATATCATGATAAATGGAGAACTGATTGAAGTTGTACAAGCATTTTGTTTAGATCTACAATCAACACTCATGTAAGCAGCCATCAAGAAATCAAATGGTGTATTGCATTAGGTAAATCTGCTGCATAACACTTCTTTAACATATAAGTTTGAGGAGTAAGATGCACCTGACTCAAGCACTGATATTTTCAATAGCCTCTTATGCCTGTGAAAGTTGGACAGTGATTTAAGAAGACCACGAAAGAACTGATGTATTTGAGTTATGGTGATAGTGAAGAATATTAAAAGTACCATGAACAACCTGAAGAAAAAACAAATCTGTGTTGGATGCAGTACAGCCAGAATGATCCTTAGAAGTGAGAATGGCGAGACTTTGTCTCTCATACTTTGGGCTTGTTATCATAAGGGACTAGTCCCTGGAGAAGGACAACATGCTTGGTAAAGTAGAAACACAGGGAAAAAGAGGAAGACTTCCAACAGCAATGGGCACAAGCATAATAATTGTGAGGCTAGCCCAGGACCTCACAGTGTTTTGTTCTGTTGTGCATAGGGTCTCAAGGAGTCACAGGAAACTTGACAGCACCTAAAAACAACAGGAATATTCCTGCAGTGAAACATACGAGTAGTCACAGTAACTCAAACCTGCTGACATCAAATCAATTCCAACCCGAAGCATTCTATGGTGGTGGTGGTGGTAGTAGTGTGCCGTGGAGTTGGTTCTGACTCATAACGACCCTGTATAGGGTTTCCAAAGCTGTAAATCTTTACACAGCGCAAAAAGCATCATCTTTCTCCTGCAATCAGCTGGTAGGTTCAAACTGATGACCTTGAGGTTAGCAGCCCGACTCATAACCACTACGCTACCAGAGCTCATTGTAGCACTCTATGTTGTTGTTGTTAAGTGCCGTTGAGTCGGTTCCAACCCATAGCGACCCTGTACACAGGGTTTCCGAGGCTGTAAATCTTTACAGGAGCAAAAAGCCTCATCTTTCTCCCGCGGAGCCACTGGTAGTTTCAAACTGTGACCTTAAGGTTAGCAGCCCGATTTGTAACCACTACCCTACCAGAGCTCCTTTCATGTACATTAGTGAGATAAAAAAAAAAAAAAAAACTATAGAGACCATTTCAATTTAGATTTGGCCAGCCACTATTTGTAAACATAATTTGATAATTTAATAATTCAAATTATTGAATGATGCAGAATGCATCAAGAAAAGATGGAAGGAAT
>NW_006408919.1:1538113-1540029 GCF_000296735.1 Chrysochloris asiatica
CTGGAGAAGGATGTCATGCTGGGTAAGATGGAGGGTCAGAGAAAAAGAGGAAGACCCCCAACAAGATGGATTGGCCAGGTGGCATCATTGATGGCATCAAGTGTGGCAGCGGTAGTGAGGTTGACCTAGGATCAGACATTGTTTCGTTCTGCTATGCATGGGGTTGCTATGAGTTGGTTCTGACTCGATGGCACCTGACAACAAGAACAATAACATTTGGAAACAAATACAGCACTCTAAAAGACAGAGTAAAATTGCCCCATATGTTTTCTGAGCCTGTTAATCTTTCCAGAAGACTGCCTCATCTTTCTCCAGAAAAGGGACTGATAAATTTGAACTTCTGAACTTTCAGTTAGTAGGCCAATGCTTAACCTACTCTACCGCCATGACTTCATGTACGTTGTTGTTGTTGTTGTTGTTGTTGTTGTTGTTGTTATGTGCCATGAAGTTGGCTCTGACTCATAGTGACCCTGTACAGGGTTTCCGAGGCTGTAAATCTTTATGGGAACAGAAAGCCTCATCTTTCTCCCATTGAACAGCTGGTAGTTTTGAACTACTTACTGTGGGATTAGCAGCTCAATTCATAACCACTACGCTACCAGAGCTCTTTTCATGTACATTAAGTGAGATAAAGAACTATAGAGGCCATTTCAATTTAGATTTTGCCAACCACTATTTGTAAACAAAGCTTTCAATTTACTGAGTCTTTGACATTTAGAACTGACAACAGAGGTCTGTGAGTCTTCCTAAGTGAGAAAATGAGCTTATATCTGAGAATTGGGAGATTAAAAAGCTTCATGGTATCCCCTCACAGAGATGAGAGACAAACTAGGAACAGACACGTTCGGTGCAAAAGAACCTTAGATACAAAAGATCCTCTTACTTATGTTCACTCATTGTATCCTCTTACTGATGTTCACTCATTAATTGAATCCAACCTATAACAGAAAGATATGGTGCTATCCTTTATTTCTCTTTTGGTATTTTTTGGCCTATTTTTTGGTTTGTTTGGTTTTTGTTTTAGTTTTGCATTTGGAGTCACTTATTTTTTAATAAATATTTTTAAAGAACATATTTTGTAATAACAGAAAAGTTGTAAAGGTATTACAGAAACTTTCCACAAGCTCCACATTCAGTTTTCAATATCACTTCCCTCTATGCCTAACTACTTACAACTGGAATGATAACTAGCATCACGATAAATGGAAAAAAGACTGAAGTTGTGAAAGACTTCATTTTTCTTGGATCCACACTCATGGAAACAGTATTCAAGACTTGAAAACACGTATTGCTTGGAATCTGTCAAAAAAGAAATGGAAACATAAAAATTAATATCCTAGGCACTAGTGAGTTGAAACCAACTGGTATTGGCCATTTAAATCAGATAATCATATTGTTTACTATGTCGGGAACAGCAAATTCATCATGGAAAACAACATTTCAAGTCCGATCTTGAAGTATAATGCTGTTTGTGATAAGATGATATCCATTTGCCTACAAGGAAGACTAGTTAATACCACTATTATTCAAATTTATGCATCAACCATTAAACAAGTGACGGTGCAATTGTAGAATTATACTAACTTCCTCAGTCTGAAATTGATGAAAATGCAATTACTGTGCATTGATAAATACTTGTGATTGGAATGCCAAAGTTGGAAACAAAAAAGAAGGATCATTAGTTGTAAAATATAGCAGAGCATAGCTGTCAGTTTTAGGGTTAAGGCGTACATAACCCAAGCTATAGTATTTTCAACCATCCCACCACTCGTCTGTCTGTCGTGCTGTGGTGGATTGAGTTGCTGTGATTCTGAGGGCTATACCACCGGTGTTTTAAATAACCAGCAGGGTCACCCATGGTGGAAAGGTTTCAGATGAGCTACAAAACAAAGACAGACTAGGAAGAAAGAGTGACA
>NW_006408919.1:1542724-1560444 GCF_000296735.1 Chrysochloris asiatica
CCGACTCGATGGCACCTGACAACAACAACAATACAGAAATGAAAGTTAGATAGTGAGTGAATAAAGAAGAGTATAGAAGAATCAATACACTTGAATTATGGTGTTGGAGAAGACTATTAGAAGTACCACAGACTTCCAGAAGAACAAACAAATCTGTGTTGGAAGAGGTACAGCCAGAATATTCCTTAGAAGTAAGGATGGTGAGACTTCACTTGTTATTCTTTTAATACGTTATCAGGGGGACCAAGTCCTAGAAAAGAACATCATGCTTGGTAAAGTGGAGGATCAATGAAGAAGAGGAAGACTCCCAATGAGATGAATTGAAACAGTGGCAGCAGAGATGGGTTTAAAAGAAATAATAACTGTGAGGAGAACTCAAGGCTAGGCAACGTTTCCTTCTGTTGTGCAGAGGTTGCTATGAGTTTAAAAGAACTCTACACTTCTACACTTAACAACAACAAACTGTGCTTTTGGAAATGATGCACTAAGTTAATCTACACTCAAAGGGAGGGGATTAAAACTCAATCTTCTAGAAAGGTGACTAGGACAAATACACATAGTATTTGGAATTTTTCTATAAGGAAGATTCTAAATAGTATAGGTTTGGTCCTTTTAAATTCAGGAATTTTCAAAATAAAGACATTGGATAAAATGGATAATCCTAACAGCATTGCTCAGAACAAAATGAGATTCATGGCCTCCAATTTATACAATATATATATTTTTTAATTTTTAAAAAAACAGGTCCCATAGTGTCAGTTTCAGCTCATTGTTGTCCCATGTGTATCAGAGTAAAATTGTGTTCAGCAGGGCTTCCAATAGCCCATTTTTTAGAAATAGACTACCAGGAATTTCTTCCGAGGCACTCTGGGTAGGTTTGCACTTTCAACCTTTCAATGAGCAGCCAAGAGCATTCACCATTTGCACCATCCAGGGATTCCACAAAAATTATACACCTTATTGTTCGTCAACTGGGCTCATAGCATGGACAGTATTCTTTAGATTGAAAACATTGTGTGGTGACGCCTGGATACCGATTATGTAATGAATTCTGGGGATCACCACATCAGCTGCCTAAACAGAACTGTTTACCAAATGAAAAAGACCTTGCCAATGAAATGAAAACTACAATTGCCAATCTCCATGGAAATTCTAGAGTATCGAGGGGCTCTTTGCTTAGTTTATTTTATTTTTTTAACTATCAAGAAAAACCCTTTGAGATGCGACATTGTTTTCACAAGCACACTCTAGGTGTCAGACAGAGCCTAATTTTATATTCCTTGAAAATAGAGGGCTCTGTAGTGTTTGCTGGACTTTTCAACATGTCACTTCCAACCAATATTATGTACAAATGGGTTACAGTCCCATGAAAATATTCAGAAAAAGAGGAAACTGTTCCAAAGAGGAGTATTAAGTATTATTATATTGAAAGCTATTCAGAATGGAAAACTTTCCCATCCAGCCTCCAACCTTTCACAGAACCAAGGATCCAGAATATTTGTATGTCATGAAAACCCCATCTTTATGGAGGAGAACTTAAAGGGGAGCTGGTTGCTTTTTAAACCCATCTTCTTTCCTTCCCCAAAATCACACTTCCTTCAGTGAAGTGCTCTGGGCATCACTTGCAAACACACCTGCTTACCTGCCTTCCTGTGTTGTACCTATTTCAAGTCTTTTTCCAGCATGGCTCCAAGGTTCACATACTTACTCTAGGATCAGGTCTTCAAACCTGGGTAGAATTCAGCACAAGAGATTTATGGCTAAGTGTGGGATTGCAGTGTATTTCAGGAGTCCTTTCCATATTTAAAATAATATCTTCATTGAGAGTACTGCGGACTGGCTTTTCAGATCTGTCATTTTAAAATATGCTCTCTCTCGCACCAATGCAGCTTTGATGCAACCACGTCTGAACAGAAGCCTTTCAAGGTTGTGTCAAGACAGAAGTGGGGATAATTTAAGATGACAGAGCCAATTTTGAAACAGAGCCCTAGTGTTCCTTATCCTGAGACTAGACTTAAAACGGAGGTACTTTGTGGCATCTCGTGTTCCTTAGAGTGTTTCTCAAGTTTTGCTCTCTACTCCCAGGAAAATGAGATTTTCTACCTGTGGCACAGATGGACTCTTGACCTAGAACAGCTTTTGGAGACTTACAATATAGGGATGCTATGTGAATTAGAGTTCATTTTTGAGGACCCTGGCTTTTTTTGTCCTCAACAAACTCTTTCAGCATTGTAAATATTTTGTACACAGGTCTTCTGCCCACAAATATTTCATATTTTAAAGTGAAATGCTGCTAAAATTTTACCTGGTCGTGTTACTAAAGTGAGAATTAGAAAATAGAGCAAAAAGGCCAGCTCTTACAGAAATTAAGACCCAGGAAGAAAATTCATCCTTTCCTTCTTATGCATGTTTCCCTTTTTCTACCACCCAGGAGCACAGTCCCATACTATAGTGAGTTGATTGATGGTCCAACATATATCACTAAATCCTAAACCCAGTACCTATAAATGCAAGATTATTTAGAAAAAGGATCTTTGCAAATGTAATTCAATTAAGGAGTTCAAGGTGTGATCATACTGAGTTAACTAGGTGGGAAGTATGTCCTTATTAGAGACAAAACTGGAAATGGCTGAGACACAGACACAGAAGAAAACCCATGTGAAGCTCCATGTGGAAATGGGGACAGATATTAGAGTAATGCCGCAACAAGCTAAGAAATGCTTGGAACCACCAGAAGCTAGAAGTGGCAAAACATTATTCTCCCTAGAAGCTTCCAGAAGGAACCAACCCTTCCACTTCGCCTCTTTCCACTGATACCCTGATTTTGAACTTCTGGACCCCAGAATAATGTGAATATAAATGTATACTGGTTCATCCACCACACTGTGGTAATTTGGTATGGCAGCTGGAGGAGACAAATGCACCCATGTTCTCTGAATCTATTCTCTCACCGCTGTTCCTTGGACAACCGGTTTCATTTATTTATTTACCACTCACTTACCATGATCTAGGCACTAGGAACATGCAAGTTAGTGTTCTTTGAGATGTTTATAACCTAGGAGTTGTGAGAAGAAAGAGAAATGTCTGCCCAGATGCTTGCAGACTGCACGCTAACCTGTATCTTCACATCTCTGTACTCTGTTTATGGCAGGACTTTCTCAAACTGTTGACATTTGGGATGGATAATTATTTGTTGAGGGATTCTTCTGTGCATTGTAGGATGTTTAGCAGCATCCCTGACCTACAGCCATTAGATGGCAGTAACAGTTACTCCTCCCACAAGTTGTACCTAGACATTGTCCTCAATTGAGAAACACTGGTTTATGGCCTTCCCTCTGCTTGTCACACCCTCCCACCCTTGACCACTGGACAACCTCTTAAAGTCTTAATTCAATATATATATTTCATTGTTGAAAATATGCACATGTATTCAAAAATTTCTACATGTACAATTCAGTGACACTGACTATGTTTTTCACGTTGTAAAACCATTTTCACCCTCCCTGTACCAATTGTTGCTATCCTATTACCATAATCTAATTTCACTGTCCTCTAAACTTCCTATCTAACCTTTCAAGTTGCTCTTGTCAATTTGATCCCATTTTGTTGTAGTCCTTACTATTAGGTACCATCCAGTTTGGTACCAATTCATAGCAACCCTATGCACAACAAAACAACACACTGCCTAGTCCTGCACCAACCTTACAATAATTGCTACATTTGAGCCCATTGCTGCTGCCACTGTGCCAAACCATCTAATTGGCAGTCGTCCTCTTTTTCTCTGACCCTCCACCTTACCAAACACGATATCCTTCTCCAGTGACTGGTCCCTCCTGACAATATGTCTGAAGCGTGAGAGACGAAGTCTGGCCATCCTGCCTTCCAAGGAACATTCTGGCTATTCCAACACAAATGGGCTTGTTCCCTGGGCAATCCATGATACTTTTAAAATTCTCCTCCAATGCCATAACTGAAATGCATAAATTCTTCTATGGTCTTCCTTATTCACTGTCCAACTTTCATAAGCATATGAGGTTATTGGAAATACCATAGCTTGGGTCAGGAGCACCTTAATCCTCAAACTGACACCTTTGCTCTTCAACACTTTAAAGAGGTCTTGTGCAGCAGATTTGCCTAATGTAATACTTCATTTGATTTCTTGACTGCTGCTTCCATTGCTGTTGATGGTTGATCCAAGAACAATAAAGTCTTTGACAACTTCAATCTTTTCTCTGTTGATAAGAATGTTGTTTATTTGTTCAGTGGTGATGATTATGTCTTCTTTACATTCAGATGCAATCCATATGGAAGGTGGTCTTTGATCTTCATTAATATACACTTTAATTCTTCTTCATTTTTAGCAAGCAAGGTTGTATCATCTACATATTTAAGGTTGTTAATGATGCCACATTTTTCTTCATGTAAACCAGCTTCTCTGATTATTTGTTCAGCAAACGGTATGGTGAAAGAATCCAACCCTGGCACATATAGATAGTTCTAGATAGATAGATAATTGACTATAGATAGTTCTTTGGAGTCCTGGTGTGGCACTGTAGGATAAGCACTGGGCCACAAGGTCAGTTCAAACCTCAGTGTTGGCTGTTCAAATTCACCAGCTGCTCTTCAGAAACCCTACACTGAGTCATTATGAGTCAGAACGGACTCAACAGCACTTAACAACTAACAACATGATAGTTATTTTTAAGTATATAGTGCTCAAGGAAGACATTATTTACTACTTAAATTAAACTACTGTTTGACTTAAAGATTTGACATGACATTTTAGGTTTAGTGATAATCTCAGGGTAATAGCTTCAGAGGTTCAACTAGCTTCCATGGTTCCATAAACTCTGGATTCCATGAGAATTTGAAATAGCCTTTTGATCATGAATGAAGCTTTTTTTTTTTTCACCCCTCACTTCTGAGTGCTCCTTTTCCTTCATTCCTAGGGCATCCTGCACAAAACTCAGTAACAGTAATTTTCTGACCTCTCTGCATTTTTCTGTCTGCACCTCTGTCTTCCTGTGAAATTCAAAGTTTTCTGTGAAGAGGGAATGTATCCTCTCACCTCAGTCTTCCTCCTCCACATCTAATGTCTGCTGTGAGAAACAGGAAAGAATTACTGGGGTTATTCAATGAAGCTCTCCAAGGAGACAGAGGTGTAAGACCCAGCAAAGAATCAGTTATTGATGGAAAGGACTTTGTCCCAACACCTTATTGTAGTGTCCTGGTGAGCTGAGCTAGGCTTTGTGTGGGCCACGAAGTCTCCTTTTGTGCCTCTGGCCTGACGCCAGCAATTCCAGAAACCTGGCCAGCTTTTGAGACCTCTTTCCCTAAACCAGCATTCCCCACGCTTGTCTTGTGGCTCAGTAGTCCCTTGAGATGGTCCTTCAAGAAAGGGCTTCATGGTCATAGGCATGTAGGAATTTTGCATTCTAGATTTTTTTCTCTCAGAAATTCACAGTGCATATTAAAGTTTCTGTGGGACAAAGAATTTGGTTTGGTCTTTGTCTCTGGTTTTTTAAAATAACCCTTGGAATTTGCCAGCATTTGAGGCATCTTTATGTGCAAATATAACTGGAACCACAAAGCCACTCAAGAATGGAGGAAGACATGATGCAATTAATCATGTATATCATTCTTTTTATCAATCATGCATATATAATGAGGCCCTGATTACTGAACATGCCTGAGCCAATAAAAGCCTGGGACATGGAAATTCCTTGGAACTTCCAGAAGATCATGTGCCTCTGGGGACATGTATTCCTGAAGATAAGATTATTCACACAGAGATCCCTCCTGAACTTGCTTGTGTATCTCTTCTTATATTTCCTGTTTGTGATTATATCTTTTCTCTGATGATTGGCTATCTACTGCTTCTTTGGGTGTTGATTAAAGAGATGCAAATAAACTGAAATCCTTGACATTATTTTCTCCATTTATCATGATATTGCTTACTGGCCCAGTTGTGAGGATTTGGTGATCTTTATTTTAAGGTGTAATCCATGCTGAAGACTGTTTGTTTCTCTATATATATTTTAAACTTTTTACTGTGAATTTAGTGAAGGTTTACAGAGCAGATCATCAGTTTTATATTCATCAAATCAAACACTTTGCTTCATTACAATATTTGCAATTCTCTTCATGTCCCAACAGTTAACAGTATTTGCCTCTATTCATTTTAACTATTGCATTCTTCTCCGTGTCTTCTGCTACCTTCATTTTCTGTGCTAACCTCCCTCTCATTGTATACTGTCTTCTCTGTCACCCATGTTAACAAGTATCTACCCTAGAATACCTCAGAAAAATTCTTCTCTCCCCTCCTCTAAACATCATAGATTGTTTCTTTAATCAAGAAAATCTTTTCTTAACTTTTTACAACATTGGTCTCATATAATATTGATCTTTTTTATGATTGCCTAATTTCATTCATCATACTGTTCTCCAGTGAAGCCTGTATTCTTTAATCTTCATCAGTAAGTACTCTTCATTTTCAGCAAGCAAGGTTGTGCCATCTGCATATTGCAGGTTGTTAATGAGTCTTCCTCCAATCCTGATGGCATATTCTTTTTCATATAATTCAGCTTCTCAGATTATTGTCTGCATATGGATTTAATAAGTATAATGAAAGGATATAACCCTGCCACACATATTTCTTGATTTGCAACCATGCAGGATTCCCTTGTTATGTTCGAACAACTGCCTCTTTATCTATGTACAAGCTCTATGAACGTGAGCAAAATGAAGTGTTCTAAATTATCAGTCTTTATAATGTTATGTAAAATTTGTTATGATCAACACAGGTGAAGGCACTTTCAGGCAATAAAATACAAGCAAACATATTTCTGGGAGTCCTGGCGTGGCACTGTGTGTTAATGCACTGGACTGCAAAGTCAGTTTGAACCACACGGTTGGAGGTTCAAGCTCACTAGCTGCTTCTTGGAAACCCTATACAGGGTCGCTGTGGGTTAGAACTGACACAATGGCACTTAACAACAACAACAAATATACTTCTGGAATTCTCTGCTTTCAGTAATCTCACATCTACAATGGTATCCCTTAATCCACATCCTCTTCTGAAGCAGACTTGAATCTCTGGAAGTTCCCTGTCGATGTACTGCTACAATTATTTTCAAATTATCTTCAGCAAAGTTTTACTTGCATCAGATATTCATGATATTGTTTGCTATTTCCTTTTTCTGTTGGACCAGCTTTCTTTAGACTGGGCACAGATACAGATCTCTTCCATTCAGTGGTCATCCAAATATCTTGCCATAGACAGCTAAACACTTCCAGCATTGCATCCATTTTTGAAACATCTCAAATGGCATCTGTCCATCCCTGGAACCCTATTATTTGCCAATGCCTTAAGTATAGCTTGGACTTCTTCCTTCAGTATCATGGTTCTTTATCACATGTTACCTTGTAAAATGATTGAATGTGAAGTAATTCTTTTTAGAACAGTGACTCTGTATTCCTTCCACCTTCTTTTGATGCTTTCTGCATCATTCAAAATATTGCTTATAGATTACTTCAAGTTTACACTTGAGGTTTGATTTTTTTTCTTGAATTCTTTCAGCTTGAGAAATGCAAAACTATTTTGATTTTCTAATTCCAGGTCTTGGAGCATTTCATTAGAACACTTTAATTTGTCTTCTGACACTGACCTTTGAAATCTTCTGTTTAGCTTTTTTCTACTTCATCATTTCTTCTATTTTCTTTGACTACTCTATGTTCAAGAACAATTTCAGAGTCCCTTCTTATATCAGTTTTGGTCTTTTCTTTCTTTTCTGCCTACTTATTTATTGATTGAACATTTACAGAAAAAAAAAAAAATCACATTTTCCTTTAACTATTCATACTCATTTTGTTTTGTGATACTGAATTCGGTCCCCACAATGTACCAGCACTTCTCCCACTTCCTCCCTATGTTTCCCATTCCCATTTGTCATCCTTCTTTTCTTTTTCTTCCCTCCTGAGCTTTGCTTTATTCAAGTATTATGTCTTTAATGTCTTTGGTATTTAGGGTTCAATAGGTCAACTCTTTTCTTGAGATGGTCTCTAAATTCAGGTGGGATATAGAAATGAAGATGGCAAGTCTTAGTCTCACATATTTTGTACATAATTTCAGGAGTAACAAGTTCCTGAAGAAGATCATTATGCATACTAAAGTGGGTGATCAGTGAAAAAGAAGATCTTCAATGAGATGTATTGACTCAGTGGCTGCAAAAATGGGCTAAAACACAGGAATATATATGGCACAGGACCAGGCAGTGTTTTGTTCTATTGTACACAGGGTCACTTCGAGGCAGAACTGACTCAATGGCATTTAACATCAACAACAATATTTAAAGTTGGACTTTACAGGCCAAAATAAGCAAGCCTTTGCACGTTCATCACTCTGCCCTGAGGAGGGCATGACCTCAAATAGTGTGCCTCTGGGCATCTGAGGCAAATCATGTAAGTACTGAGAAATGAAGTTGTTATGTTGACCACAGTTGGACAGCACGTTCACCCTTCATGGAATGGCCCATCTCTGTGACTATCTAGGAGACCAACCTTAATGTTTTCCTGAATTTAATGAGCAAGCACAGATGGAGAAAGAAGTTTGGATGGAGCCAACAAGTACAGATAAATGGGTGGGGGCAATATTACATGACCATAGAATCTTGTTTAAAATACTATTTATTTATTCTACGTGTTTTAAAAAGCATTGCCATTTCATTGTACAGATGATGCCAAATATGTAAAATTTCAAAAAAGAAACCAAAGTCTAGTTATTTAGAATTAAATAACTTCTAAAGGGTTTTGCTAACAAAAGATGATTCTCTTCCATAAGAAATCTTAAGAAAACCCTTTGGAGTAGTTTCACTCTGTCACATGGGTTGAAACTCTACTCCACACCAATCTCTTGTTATAATAGCTATTAAGCCATTAAGGTTTTATTTCCTTACCACTGCAATGTTTATTATCTTTTGAGATTATGGGGATTGAGGGTATTGTTTAAGCCTTTCTTTATCCACTATTACTTTATTGGAGGTGTTGTATTTACTTAGCAATTATTATTGCTGGGTGTTGAGCTGATTTTCAACTCTTAGTGACCCCATGTGACAGAGTAAAATTGCCTCATAGGGTTTTCTAGGCTGTTTTCTTTTTGGAAGTAGGTCACCAAATATTTCTTCTATGAGCAACTAGGTGAGTTTGAACCACCAACCTTAGAGTTAGCAGACAAGAGTTTAAGTTATGCCTCCAGTGCTCCTTTAGAGAGCACTATTGTGTTGTCAAGTGCCATCGAGTCAGTTCTCACCCAGAACAACCCTGTATAGGGTTTGTGAAGAGCAACTGGTATGTTTGAACTCCCAACCTTGCAGTTCAAACTGACTTTACAGTTTAACGCATTAACCCACAGTGTCACACTAGAAGGAAGTCCTTAGAGAGCAATAGTAACTCTTTATTTATTAAGGTTATCAAATCTTGGTAACAACTTTTGCAAATCTTTTCCAACTCCATTATTTGCATTTAATTTAAAATTTATTTTATTAGATAATTACCTATATTTCCTTCTAGTTTTTCCATAGTTTCATAAATTGATGAATGCATAGTCGGTTTGTAATTTTCTGTGATGTATAGTCTTTAAAGGAGATCATTTTTTCATCCCATTATATCATCTTCTTGATCTTAAAGGCCTAGTTCTTTGAATCTGGTATGGAACAAATAATAATTTAAGTCACATTTTTAAATAACAATAAAATATAAAAATTATGTCATTCAGACCATCAGCCAGTCTGCTCTACAGAGAGGAGTTAGAAAATGAACTAGCCCCCTGAATGTTAGTATCTACTAAATAAAATGTTTAGAAGGAGATTGGCCCAAATATATGAAAAGAAAAATTGTGGAAGAACCCTAGATCCACCACTTGCTAGCTGTGTGATCTTGGACAAATTAATTTCCTATCCTTCTGGAGCCTCAGTTTCCACTTCTGTAAAATGATAACAACCTTGAAAGGTTGTAATGAACATTAGACATAAAACATATAAAGGATTCATTACAGGAACTCAGCTATAAGCTACTGTGAATTTAAAGGTAACAATTCCTTCCTTCTCCATGCTACTTTTGAGGTGTGTACATACTTACTTAGTTATACTAATTAACTTATATTATGCATATATGTTGTTTATCTATATCTTCTTCTCAACTGGCAATCATTATTGGCAGGCCAGTAACTTTCTTTGGATCCCTTGTTTCCTCTATACTGTATGCTGAGCAAATAATCTGAGAAGCTGGGTTTTATGAAGAAAAATGTGGCATCAACAATCTGCAATATGCAGATGATAAAAAGTTGCTTGCTGAAAGTAAAGACAACTTAAAATATTTACTGATGAAGATCAAAGAGAACAGCCTTCAGTATGGATTGCATCTCAATGTAAAGAAAACAAAAATCCTTACCACTGGACCAATAAACAACATTTTTATCAACGGAGAAAAGATTGACGTTGTCAAGGACTTCATTCTTTTTGGATCAACCCTCAACAATAATGGAAGCAGCAGCTAAGAAATCAAATGACATATTGTGCTAGGCAAATCTGCTGCACAAGATGTCTTTAAAGTGTTGAAGAGCAAAGGTGTCAGCTTGAGAACTAAGGTGCATCTGACCCAAACCATGGTATTTTCAATAACCTCATATATATGCGAAGTGTGGACAGTGAATAAAGAAGACCATAGAAGAATTGATGCTTTTGAGTTATGGTGTTGTTGTTGTTAAGTGCCATCAAGTTGGTTCCGACCCATAGTGACCCTGAACAGGGTTTCCGAGACTGTAAATCTTTACGGGAGTAGAAAGCCTCATCTTTCTCCCATGGAGCAGCTGGTAGTTTCGAACCGCGCAGCCCGATTCGTAACCACTACACTACCAGAGCTCCTTGAGTTATGGTGTTAGAGGAGAATATTGAAAGTGCCATGGATTGACAAAAGAACAGATCTGTGTTAGAAGAAGGGCAGCCAGAGTGCTCCTTGGAGGCCAGGATAGCCACACTTGATCTTTCATACTTCAGACATTTTGTCAGAAGGGACCAGTTGCTGGAGAAGGATATCATGTTTGGTAAGGTGGAGCATCAGAGAAAAAGAAGAAGACCCCCAGCGAGATGCATTGGCAAAATAACAGCATCAATGGGCTCAAGAGTGGCAACAATTGTGAGGTTGGCCCAGGACCGAGCAGTGTTTCATTCTGAGTCAGTACAGACTCAATGGCACCTAACAACAGCAACCACAGTTTCCATTATGGTCAGCAAAAGTGATAGCAATTGACACAATAGTCATAACAATGGATTCAAACAAACCAACAGTCATGAGGATAGTACAGGACTGAACAATTTTCTACTGTTATAAATAGGTTTCTGTGGTACTTTGAATTTACTTGATATGGCTTTTCTATCCAAAGTCATCATAATTCCCAAGTGATTGGGCAGACCATGCAAACAAGGTGTACAGGACTCTAAGACTGGGATTGGTTAGCTTTGCCATCCAGCTAGGTTTAAAAGGAGCCATCTCAGAAGCAGAAAGAATGATTCCAGGTCCATCAAGAAGAAAGAACATGAGTGGAGTACGAGAGCCCTACCTAGAAAGTGACTAACAGAAGAGGTGGTCACATTGAGAGATAGAGCAGTTGTAGGCTTCAGGACCATGGACTGAGTGAAGTTGAATGCCTACAGGAGACTGGCTTGTAGAATATGCCCTTTGGGTCTTCACAGACTGATTAAAAGAGGTTTGTAGCATTTGCCTGAGTAGGGCAGAAGCTAAGGGGCCACGTGGCTGAGAAACCAAAGACAAGAGTGGGGAATGCCTGCAGTATGTCTGACAAGAATAATTCCTGATTGGAAAACTGCTACATTCTGAGGTGGTTTTGATCCTGAATTGTAGTCTGTTCACTTCTCTAATAAACTCCATAATCATGAGTCTTGTTATGAGTTCTGTGTGGCCATTGCAATGTATTCTGGAAGCCAGTTGTAAGGCAGAAAGTGTTATGGGAGGGATGGTTGGTGTCAAAATAGGGTAAAGAAAGTTGTAGGGTGGAGGCAAGTCTGACCTCTACTTCATAGTAATCAGTCTTGAGTTGATTTTGAATTTTATTCTCTTCCCCCCTTGTGAAGACAACAGAAGTAAGACACGGTCAGACATGATCCCCACATATTTTCTACAATTTGCCATGAGTCAGAACCAGCTCAGTGGCAAGTAACAACATCAAACATTTCTGTTATGACACCTAGACTGAAACAGGCCTTCAAATACTTTGTGTTAAATTAATTAGACACTTTAAAACATTAAGAGAAAGTATCAATGAGTACAAAATAATATTGTCTGAAGTAATTACCAAAAGTATTAATGACTATTAGAACTAAAATAATCAATGAATACACACAGAGAGTGCAGTGGCTCTGTAAGAAAGCACTGGACTGAGAACTAGCAGCCCCACAGTAGTGGAGTGGAGTCCTACTGTGGCACTGTAGGTTAATGTGCTGGACTGCAAATTTGGTTTGAACCACAAGGTTCAAGCTCACCAGTCGCTCCTAGGTAACCCTACACAGTAGGTCACTGTGGGTTGGAAACAACAACAACAGAGCTGCTGCATGGGAGAATGATGAGGCGTTCTGCTCCTGCAAAGATTCACAGCCTCAGAAGCACTATACAAGTTTACTATGAGTCTGAACCAATTAGACAGCATTTGCCTACAACTAGCAAGAAAGATCCAGAAATGTGATTAGTTGAACCTTAAAGATGTTGATTCTGAGTTTACTTTTAACATTCTCACTCATATGGGAATGTTCATGGACTTACCCTAGCCTTCCAAAGCAATATTGGTCAATCATAGTTCTGCTTTTCACCTCCATTCCCCACAATTCTCTGAATATAGTAGGCTCAGCCTGGCTTGTTCCAAGAATTTGTGTTCAAAATGGGAAACTGAATAGAAAACAGTGGAACTAGAGGGCTAGGATCATTTAGGAAAAAGCTAGTACAATCTTCAGAGTTAAAACTTGGGGATTGGCAAGCAAGGGAAAGGGAAATCTTCAAACATATTCAAGAGATTTTTGTTGTCATTAGGTGCCATCAAGTCGGTACCAACTCATAGCGACCCTATGCACAACAGAATGAAACACTCCCTGGTCCTGGGCCAACCTCACAATTGTTGCCACACTTGAGCCCACTGATGCTGCCACTTTGCCAATCCATCTCACTGAGGGTCTTCCTTCTTTTCTCTGATCCTCCACCTTACCAAACATGATATCCTTCTCCAGCGACTGGTCACTACTGACAATATATCCAAAGTATGAGAGACAACATTTGGTCATTCTGGCCTCCAAGCAGCACTCTGGCTGCACTTCTTCCAACACAGATCTCTTGGTTTTTTGGCAGTCCAAGGTACTTTCAATATTTTCCTCCCTCCAACACCATAACTCAAAAGTATCAATCAATTCTTCTACAGTCTTCCTTATTCACTGTCCATTTTCACATCCATATGAGGTTATTGAAATGCCATGGCTTGGGTCAGGCATACCTTAGTCCTCAAGCTGACGTCTTTGCTCTTCAACACTTTTAAAAGTTCCTGTGCAGCAGATTTGCCTAATGCAATGCATCATATTCAAGAGTAGAAAGAGTATAATGAACTTATGTAGCCATCACCTTAATTTAGGCATATGTAAACTAAACGATACAAAGAGAGACCTAAGAAGAATTGATGTTTTTGAATTGTGTTTCTGGTAAAGAATATTTAATATACTATGGACTGCCATAAGAATGAACAAATCTGTCCTGGAGGAATGACAATCAGAATGTTCCTTAGAAGGAAAGATTTTGGCTTATGTACTTTGGACATGTCTTTAGGATGGACCAGTTCCTGGAAAAGGCCATGACATGATGCTTGGTAAAAAATAAAAAGACTCCCAACAAGCTGTAATGACACAGTGCAACAACAATGGGCTTAAACATACAAATGACTGTGAAGATGGCCCAGGCCAGATAATGTTTCTGTTGTTTTTGTTAGGTGCCATCTAATTTATATCAACTCACAGCAACCTTATGCACAACAGAATGGAACACTGCCGGGTCCTGAGTCAACCTCAAAATCCTTACTACCTCTTAGATACTGCTGCTGCTGCCACTGTGCCGATTCATCTCATTGACAGTCTTCTTCTTTTTCACTTTACCATGAATGGTGTTCTTCTCCAGGGACTGGTCCCTTCTGATATGTTTGAAGTATGAGAGAGAAAGTCTTCCCATACTGACTTCTAAGGAGCACTCTGGCTATACTACCTCTAACACGGATTTATTTGTTCTTTTGGCAGTCCGTGGTATTTTTAATATTCTCTTCCAACACCATAATTCAAAGGCATCAATTCTTATACAGTCTTTATTCATTATGTAACTTTCACAGGCATATGAGGTTATTGGAAATACCATAGCTTGGATGAGATGTACCTTAGTCCTCAAAGAGATATCTTTGCTCTTGAACAATTTGAAGATGTCTTGTGCAACGGATATGCGTAATGCAATATGTCATTTTATTTCATGACTGCTGCTTCCATGAGTGTAGATAGTTAACCTGAACAAAATGTTGTCTTTGACAATTTCAATCTTTTCTCCATTTATCTTTATGTTATTTAGTGATCCGGTGGAAAGTTGTTTTTTGTTATTGTTGTTGTTTTTTACATAGAGATGCAACACATACCATAGGCTGTGGTCTTCGATCTTTGTCAGTATTTTAAATTATCTTTGCTTTCAGCAAGCAAGGTTGTATCATATGCATATTTCAGATTGTTAATGAGTTTTCCTCCAAGTTCTTTTTCATATAATTCAGTTTCTCAGATTATTTGTTAAGCATACACACTGAATAAATACAGTGAAAGAATATAACTCTTCCCTAATTTTAATCAGTCAGAGTTCCCTTGTTCTGTTCAAACTGCTTTTTGGTATATGTACAGGTTTCACATGAGCACAATTAAGTATTCTAGAATACTCATTCTACACACTAATTCTATAGCTTGTCATGATCCACACAATCAAAAGCCTTTGCATAGTCAATAAAGCACAAGTAAACATCTTTCTGGTATTTCAGCTAAGATCTATCTGATGTCAGCAAGGATATCCATCATTGCATATCCTCATCTGAATCCAGCTTGAACCTCTGACAGTTCTCTGTCAATGTACTGCTGCAGCCATTTTTAAATCATCTTTAACAAAATTTTATTTGCATGAGATATTAATGATATTGTCTGATGATTTCCACAATTCACTGGGTCACCTATCTTGGGAATGAGCACAAACATGGTTCTCTTTCAATCACTTGATTATATAACTGTCTCTCAAGTTTCTTTAAATAAATGAATAAGTGACCAGTGCTGCATCAGTTTGTTGAAAGACTTCAATTTGTATTCCATCAATTCCTGGAATCTTGTTCTTTGCCAATACCTTCAGTGCACCTTGGACTTCTTCTTTTAGTAGCATTGGCTCTTGATTATATGCTACCTCTTGAAATGGTTGAACATTGGTCATTTCTTTTTGGTACAGTGACTCTGTATATCCCTTCCATCTTATTTTGATACTTTCTGCATTATTCTTTTGTCCATTGAATATTGCAAGTCATACTTGAATGTTTTCTTCATTTCTTTTAGCTTGAGAAATGCTGAGCATGTTCTTTCCTTTGGTTTTTCTAACTCCTCGTCTTTGAACATTTCATTATAATATTCAATTTTGTCTTCTACAATGCATGAAATCTGTTTTTCAGATGGTCTCTAAATTCAGGTGGGATAGGTCCAACATCATATTGTGACTCTCTGGACTTGTTTTAATTTTCTTCAGCTTTAATTTGAACTTGCATATGAACAATTGATGGTCTGTTCCATAGTCTGCCCATGGCCTTGTTTTGGCTGATGATATGGGGTTTTTCCACCATCTCTTTCCACAGGTGTAGTCAACTTGATTTCTGTGTATTCCATCTAGTGAAGTCCATTTGTATAGTCATTTTTATGTTGTTTAAGAAAGGTATTGCAATGAAGAGGTCATCAGTCTTGTAAAATTCTTTCATGTGAGCTCCATCATCATTTCTATCACTAAGGCCATATTTTCCAACTACTGATCCTTCCTCTTTGTTTCCAACCTTTACATTCCAATCACCAGTAATGATCAATGCATCTTGATAGCATGTTTGATCAAGTTGATAGAATTCTTCAAGTTCATAAATCACTGGTTTTAGCGGTTGGTGCTTAAATTTGAATAATAGTTGTATTAACTGATCTTCCTTGTAGGCAGATGGACTTTATCCTATCACAAACAATGTTGTGCTTCAAGATAGATCTTGAAATGTTCTCTTTTTTTGCTCTTGAAATTCAATTTATTGTTAGTTCAGGCCAACCAGTAGAGAGTTATGTACTTCCTAACATTTATTTATTTAACAAAAATTTGCCCCTACCAATCTCATTTTGCATTATAATCCTTATTTTGGCCTATGCTAAGAGTCATGACAATAAACAGCTCTGTAAAATTTACCATACTAAAGATCAAAAATAGTAGTTGAGAAGACACTGGTAATTTTTATTTATACAGTGTAACAGTTTTGAGATCCCACTAGAGACATTATTTTAAATTTCAGTATTTTAAAAAAGTGGCTCTTTCTGAAATGACTGACTTTAAGAAAGATATTATAAATCCTGTACTTTCTTATGTTTATCTTCCTTGGCTTTGGTTTCTTGGTATCTGGCCATTAAACTAACAAACTGAAAGCTCTCTTCTAGTCATTATTTCATGTTTTGTCTCTCCTTTATTTTTATTTTTATTTTTTGAGACATGGATTTGTAAATAGGATAAGTACTGGACAACTAACTGTGCTAACTGCAAGGTTGGCAGTCCAAACCTATTTATTGCTTTCAGAAATCCTATACAATGTCAGTATGTGTTGGAAGCAATGTGTTAATACACAACAACAACATATCTAAACACAGACGTTTTCATTTGATTCTCACCATTTTGTGAGAGAATGAATCTTAGCTATATGGCCCCTGCTTTGCTGGTTAAGAAGCTCAGTGCTGGTTGATTTAATCAAGGTTGCCAGGCTGATAAAAACAGCTGGTGTTGAAGTAGAGTTCAGCTCTTCTGCTTTTCAATCCTACAGTTTTAAAATATCACAGTGCCTCTTTCTGATGCTATTTTCTTTTTCATGTTTTATTGTGAATTATATGATATTTTACATGAGAGAACTTTAGTTTTACATTCATTCTATCGTATATTGTCTCATTGCCATGGTTCCAATCCCCTCCATGCATCATCAACCGACCAAAGGGTATACCCTATAAACCCGCCCCCTACACTCCCCTCTCCCCCACCAGTCTTCAGGACCCAGTCCCTCTCCCTGTCTGGATGCAAAGTCCCCAGCCGCTTCATCACTCCACGTCATCGTTTCTGCCTCCATCTCGGGCCTCGCTGCTTCTCTGGGTAGGGTCCCGCTCTTGGCTCTTCTCCGTTGATGGTCCCAGAGACCTCGGCTCCTAGACTGGAGAGTTAATAACTCCCTTCCTTGCTACCAAACGTCTACCTTTAAATTTCTAACCCTCACAACCAGTCCTGATAACAATCATTCACTATTGTATCACAAGTGACCCATCTGCATTTCATTTCATCAGCTCCACC
The DNA here is from genome assembly GCF_000296735.1 of Chrysochloris asiatica. Classification (NCBI taxonomy): domain Eukaryota; kingdom Metazoa; phylum Chordata; class Mammalia; order Afrosoricida; family Chrysochloridae; genus Chrysochloris; species Chrysochloris asiatica. Next base: position 1,560,398 of record NW_006408919.1, read on the forward strand.
TAGACAGATTGGATAGTACTCACTGGAGATTCTGCCTTCCTCCATGC
>NW_006408919.1:1572555-1573691 GCF_000296735.1 Chrysochloris asiatica
AATCTGTGGCTTAATATAAGTATGTCTTTAATGTCCTAACTCTCTTTCAGTCACTTCTGCCCTCCTGTCCTTGTTGTTAGGCACTGTCAAGTCAATTCTGACCCATAGCGACCCTGTATAGGGTTTCCGAGGAGCAGCTGATGAGCCCAAACCACCAACCCTGCAGCTCAAAAGGCCCTGCAGTGTGGCACCCCAACCCACAGCGCCACGCCAGGACTCCTCTCAAACCAGTGATAAACATGAGACCCAAATAGGATGCACATCCACGTCTCAGCTTGGGCTGAGTGTGCAGGTTCCTGAGGAGCAGCTAGTGATCTTGAACCACCGACCTTGCAGTTCAAAAGGCTCTGTAGTGTGGCGCCCCTACCCAGAGAGCCACGCCAGGACTCCTGCCAAACCAGCAAAAAAGGCAGACCCAAATAGGACGCACATCTGCATCTCAGCTTGGGCTGAGTGTGCAGGTTCCCGAGGAGCGGCTGGTGAGCCTGAACCACCAACCTTGCAGTTCAAAAGACTTTGCAATGTGGCGCCTTAACCCACAGCACTACACCAGGACTCCTGCCAAACCAGTGAAAAAAGGCAGACCCCCAATAGGATGCACATCTGCTTCTCAGCTTGAGCTGAGTGTGCAGGCCCCTGAGGAGCGGCTGGTGAGCTTGAACCACTGACCTTGCAGTTCAAAAGACTCTGCAGTGTGGCGCCTCAACCCATATAGCCATGCCGGGACTCCTGTCAAACCAGTGAAAAAAAGCAGACCCAAACAGAAAGCTCATCCGCACTTCAGCCTGGGCTGAGTGCAAGGGCTCCCGGCAGAAGAAACCACCAGCGGTGAGGGTGGGTCGTGGCCCCTTGGCCAAGTCCCTGCCTCTACCCACCCAAATGGAAGTGGGCAAACAGTGAGCACACCAATTACCCGACACCAAAGAAAAAAATATAATCAGAACCATGCAAAATTGGCAAAGTATATTGTGCACCTTTCTTTTTTCCAAGGTTCCTGCAGTGTGTTTCCGTGGCGTCTCTGCGGCCCCTATTTTGTCCCACCGCTTGGTCTCACCCAGGATGTTGGCTCAGGCCTCCAAGCCCGGCTGGCAGAATCAAAAGTACGCAATTTTTTACTTCAGCTCCAAATTCCACAG
>NW_006408919.1:1574983-1592034 GCF_000296735.1 Chrysochloris asiatica
AAAAAATCTGTAGCAAAATATGAGTATGACTTTAATGTTCCTCTCTTGGCTTCTTGCCTTCAAGGCTGCCTGAGAAATTTTAAGATGCCACTGTTGGTTGTTATGAGTTAACTCAAGTTTTATTTTTTTGGCTCTGTTTCCTTTTTAATCTGTCTCTCTCCCACTCCAAAACCCCTATTCATGCCTCTTTTCTATTCATTAACAGATCAGAGCTGTCTGTGGCTGTTTTGCAGTGCCATTTGGTTTTAAGCAGAACTTTTCCCCTTAAATTCTAAGTGGAACCTTTCCCATTAAGTTCTAAGGACATCTGTGTGCATGCATAGTAGAACTCTCTGGGGGTAAAAGGGTGTCCAGTCTCTCAGGCACCCCTTCTAGTCACCAGAATGAGGGTGCACAGACAGCGAGAGACCAATGAACAGAGACAAAAAACAAGAGAGAGAGAATGTTCACACCTTTATCTCCTAGGATGAGCCAGGTATCCATGGTGGCTCTGATCCTTCCCTCTCTCTGTTTTGCCCAAGATGGCTACTCTGGGAGCCACTGAGGTTGGCCAGTCAGAGAGCACCAAACTTCTTGCTTCCACTATAAATTCCAAAGTCTGTAAGCCTTCAAACATTCTAACTATTCCTTTAAATGTAGTCCAGGAATCTGGGACTGTCCCCTGAACCTGCTTCATCCTGTATTCTGTATTATTACTGACAGAGATCCTGACTGCACTTCTCCCTGATCCACCATCAAGCCCTGCCTCCAAGTACTGAGCTTCTTATTATTGTTGTTAAGAGCCATCAAGTCAGTTCTGACTCATAGCAACCCCATATAGGGTTTCTGAGGAGCAGCTGGTGTGTTTGAACCACCAACCATGTAGTTCAAACAGACTTTGCTTTATCCTACAGTGCCACACATGTAAGTACATTTATATATAAAGATATGTAGTGAATGAGTGAAACAGCAGGCCCTAAAAAGATGTCCATGTTCAAATTCCTGGTATCTGTATATAGTAACTTGTTTAGGAAAAAGGAAGGAGTTGTTGTGGACAATTGTTAAGCATTTAGGTGTTAAATCAAAAGGTCAGCAGTTCAAATTCTATGTCAGCATAAAGATTGCAGTCTTGGAAACTCTATGTGGCAGTTCTACTCTGTACTACAGAGTTACTCTGAGTCAGAATTGACTCAACTACAATGGGTTTGGTTTGGTTTCAGAGAAAAGGTCTTGCAGATGAAATTAAATTAAGGATTATCCAGGTTGTCACTAAATCCAATGATGTGTCTTTAAAATCTAGATACACAATGGAGAGAATGAGAATACAGAGATGAAGCCACAAATTGAGGAACATTTGCAGACTCCAGATTCTCTCCTAGAATGTCCATGGGGAATACAATCCTGATGGAACCTTGATTTCAGACTTCTAGCATCTAAAACTGGTAGAAAATAATTTTTCGTTCTTTTAAACTACAGAATGTGTAGTAGTATGATACATCAGTCACAGAAATTTAATAAAAATCCAAAGAGAAACAAAGGGCTCCTTGTATGTCACTGTTGGATAGGGTAAGTACTGTACTACAAATCATGAGGTTGACAGTTCAAACCCACCAGCTGCTTCTTAAAAACCCTATACAAGATAGCTATGAGTCAGAATCAACTCAACAGCACTTACCAACAACAACAAAAGAGAAACAAGGAGCCCTGGTGGTGCAATGTATAAATGCTTGGCTGCTAACAGCAAGATTGGTAGTTCGAACCCACATAGAAGCACCATGGGGAAAAGACCAAGTAGTCTGTCCCCATAAAGATGACAGTCTAGACAACTCTATAGGGTAGTTCTACTCTGTTATATGAGGTAACTGTGAGTGGGAATCAACTTGACAGAATGCAACAACAGCAAAGAGAAACGTGGGCAAGACAGAGGAAGAAGGAAAAGACAGAGTGTGGTGCCTTACATTAGAGTAATTGAAGAAGTTCAGTGGTAGCTGGCAGCTAAGTTCCACATAGAAAGTAGGTGAGAAAGGTAAATATTTACATATTTGGTAAGAGCCATGGCATCAAAAGTCTTACGGGACATGTTAAGAAAGTTCAGCCTAATCCTGATGACAGCAGCAAGCCATTGAAGAGACCGTCACAAGATACATGAGAAGAGTATGAACAGATATCCCAAAAAGAAAGAAATAATAAATGAACACTAAGAATATTCATTCTTACTTGGAATCAAGACACAGATTAAACCTTTCACTAAGTGAGGGACTTATAGACTAATGAGAAGACAAACATCAATAATCACATGAATGCAATGAATTAATGTTGCTGTTAAGTGCTGTCTAATCATTTCTGACTCTTATCAATCCTGTTTAGGGTTTCCAAAGCTATAAATCTTTGTGGGAGCAGAAAGGCTCATCTTTCTCCCATGGTGTGGCCAGTAGATTCAAACTGCTGACCTTGTAGTTCACAGTCAATTACTTATCCTAGCAAAATATGATACATACAATGGACTACTACTCAGCCAGAAAGTGAAATGAAGTCTTGGCTTATGCTACAGTGTGAATCGATATTGAAAACATCTTGCTGAGTGAAATGACATCAGATGCCAAAAGACAAATACAGTACAATTCCACTTATGTGAGATATCTAGAATGCTTAAAGACTACAGTCTGTTTGTTGTTACTCTAGGGCAGGAGAGGGAAGGAAAGGGTGAACCCTGATTTCGGAAGTAATGAGTTTTCAGTTATGGTGATGGGAAATTTGGCAACCATTATGGATGATGGTTACACAACATGACTCATGTAATTGATTTCACTAAATGATACACTTAAAAAAATGCTGAACTGGTAAAATGTCTGTTATATCTATATTAAAAGAAGTAAGTACATCGATGAATGCATGGTAACAGACTGAAATAATTGCCCTAAAATAATGGAATTTGGTGTTTGAAGTACCACCCTTGACCTAAACTGAGGAGAGCTATATCTTCCTGAAGGTGTTATTCTTGAGCTGAGATATGAAGGGCTGTTGATGCTAACCAGGCATTTTACAGAGTATGAAGATGTACAGCTATATCTCATTGCTTCTTTCTAACTAAAAAATAAAGAAGAGAGGTGGAACAACTACTGTTTGTTTAAAGGTAAAAATTTGCATAACTGGGTTCCTATTTTTTAAACAACACTCCTGGGCACCTCAATTCAGTATAATCCTTTGAGAATAAACAGCACCATATTTTTTGTAAACTGAGAAATGCAAGTGTGCAGGTTCAATAAGAACCTTTCCAACTATCAATGAGAATTGTCCATTCTGCCATAATAGCAATATTGCAAGTTTGGTAACAATTCAGCCAATTCTGTACTGAAATAATCTGGCCATGGCATTCTCATTATCTTATATGACTCACCAGGCAACTTTCTGTGTCAATTTGGCTTGAAAAGCCAAGGGAAAAGTTCAAACAGGGACACAATGTCTCTTTGGCGGAACCTTGAATGGATATTTGCCTTGACCATACATTTTTATTGTCCAGTTAAGTTTTGAGTAATTCAGCTGATGGGGCTTTCAGCCCTGCCCATGGGCCATGACTCACCCCACTGTCAAATTAACAACTCTTCGGAAAAATGTTTTTTCAAAGCTTGGCCAAAAATTTCCATGGCTTAATTTCATCCCTTTCTTCCCAGAGAAACTCTTTGAACAAGTTCAGTGATTGCGCACTTCAGAGGAACCTTTACTTCTCACCCTGGCAAATATCCTGCCAATCTATTGCTTATCATCAACCCTCAGCACCACTCCTTGACGCCTGTCACCATCCCCCCATATCTTCTAGCAGCTCGTCCTCAGTGGCTAAACATAGATTCACAGTACCTTGAACTCCATAGGATTCATGAGATAAAAGATATTTGGCCACAAGAAAAACACACCAGACCTCAAGTCAGGAGGCCTGATTGTCTTACATCTTCTCTAAGAAACAATGAGAATTTAAACAAATTGCTTTCTCTTTTCATTTCTTTTTTGTAAAATAAGGATGTTGGACTATACGATTTTATGCTTTCTTCCACCTATAAAAAGAGGCCCCTGGGTGGTGTAAATGTTTGCATTTGACTACTAACAAAAAAGGTAGGAGGTTTGAACCTATGCAGCAGTAGCACAAAGGAAAAACCTGGAGATCTGATTCCATAAATATAATCCATAATTATCACTTCCTACTCATAGCAACTTCATAGGACAGAGTAATGCTGTCCTATAGTGTTTCCAAAGCTGTTATCTTTATGGATTCAGATGGTCACATCTTTCTCCCATAGAACAGTTGGTCAGTTCAAACCACCGCTCTTTCTATTAGCAGCCAAATGCTTACCCAGTATGCTACCAGGGCCCCGCCTATAAAAATGTCAGCCAAGAAAATGCGACAGAAAAAGTACTTTGTCACACATCAATGAACTCAATGGCAATTGTTTTGTGTGTGTGTTTTCTACCTATAAAACTGGAATCCTGACGTGTTGCTGCAGGATAATGCACTTGACCGCATTCAAAGTCGGTCTGAACCTCAAGTTCAGTTTGAACCACAAGGTCGGCAGTTCAAACCCACTAGCCACTCCTTGGAAACTCTAGATTCAACAGTACCTAAAAAACTGAAGAGCTGTGTCAATTCAGGACAATATGAAACTTCTAAATGATTATCTACAAAAATCAAGCAAGAGGCATCATATGATGTCAGGTTGACTGAGAGCACATAATTTGCAGAGAAACAGAGTTCTGGTCACTAGATAAGAAATATGCATGGGCAGGGTGTTGGTCAGTTATTACCTCAATAATGCTGCATGACAGTGAGTGCAAAAGTCAATGTACAACTGGACCAATAAGCAACATCATGATAAAAGGAAAACATTGACATTGTCAAGGATTTCATTTTACTTAGATCCAGTCAAAACATGAAATGCTGCATTGCATTGTTCAAAGCTGTTGTAAAAGACCTCTTTAAAGCTTTGAAAAGCAAAGATGTTGCATTGAGGTTTAAGGTGTGCCATCAACAAGCCATGATATTTTCAATCATCTCATGTGAATGCTGGACAGTGAATAAGGAAGAACAAAGAAGAACTGATGCCTTTGAATTATGGTGTTGATAAAGAATATTGAATATGCCATGGACTTTCAGAAGAATGAACAATTCAGTGTTGGAAAAGTAAAGTCAAAATGTTCCTTAAAAACAAGTAAGGCAAGACTTTAAAGAAGCACCTGGCATCAGGATTGGATGAAGACCATCAACAACCTATGATATGCAGATGACACAAGCTTGCTTGCTGAAAGTGGAGATTTCTTGACTGCTGCTTCTATGAGTGTTGAACGGTTGATCTGAGCAAAATGAAGTACTCACTGATGAAGACTGAATACTTACTGATGAAGATCAAAGATCAAGAGTATAGCCTTCAGTATGGACTACATCTTGATGTAGAGAAACCAAAAATCCTCATAATTGGATCAATTAATAACATCGTAATAAATGACTGAAGTTGTCAAAGACTTCAATTTGTTTGGATCCACAATCAGCACTCATGGAAGCAGTTAAGAAATCAAATGAAGTATTGCATTAGGCAAAACTACTGCAAAAGGTCTCTTGAAAGTATTACAGAGCAAAGACATCACTGTGAGGATTAAGTGTGCCTTACCAAAGCCATCGTATTTTTAATCATCTCATATGCATTCAAAAACTTGACAATGATAAAGGAAGACTGGAGAGGCATTGATACATTTGAATTTCAGTTTGGGACAATAATGAATACACTATGGACTGTCAGAAGAAAGAACAATTCTGTTTTGGAAGAAGTATGGTTGGATTGACCCAAGCCATGGTATTTTCAATAACCTCATATGGATACGAAAGCTGGACACTGAATAAGGAAAATCGTAGAAGAATTGATGCCTTTGAATTGTGGTGTTGGAGGAGAATACTAAAAGTGTCATGGGCTTCCAAAAGAACCAATAGAACTGTTTTGGAAGAAGTGCAGCCAGAGTGCTCCTTGGAGGTCAAGATGACTAAACTTCGTCTCTCATATTTTGGACATATTGTCAGGAGGGACCAGTAACTGGAGAAGGACATCATGCTTGGTAAGATGGAGGGTCAAAGAAAAAGAGGAAGACCCCCAACGAGATGGATTGGCCAGGTGGCAGCACTGATGGACTCAAGTGTGGCAGCGGTAGTGAGGTTGGCCCAGGATCGGACATTGTTTTGTTTTGTTGTACATGGGGTCGCTATCAGTCGGTTCCGACTCGATGGTACCTGACAACAACAACAATGGTTGGATTGCCCTTAGGAATGGAAGATGGGGAAACTCCAACTCTAGCACTTTGAATCCATTGTCAGGGAGGAACATTCCCTGAAGAAGGCCATCATAGTAAAGTGAAGGTCAGTGATAAAGAGGACGATCCTCACCAGGGTGGACTAACACAGTGGCAGTAACAATGAGCTCAAATATAACAATTGTGAGGATGAAACAGGACCAGAGAGTGTTTAGTTCTGCTGTCATAGTGCTACTTATTACTTAACAAGAACTCCCTGGCATCTAACAACAAGAATCATAACACATGGTGCTGCCATGAGAGAAAGCCAATTAAATGCAAACTGAAAACAAAAATCTATTTCTGTTGCTATTGTTATGCCATCGAGTAGGTTCTTACTCATAGCGACTCTAGGCACAACAGAAATTATGAAACAGTGCCATGTTTGAAGCCATCTTTACAATTGTCGTTACATCTGAGCCTATTGATACTGCCACTGTGTCAACACATCTCCTTAGGGGGCTTCTTCTTCTTCACTGATCCTCTGCTTTACCAAGCATGAGGTCCTTCTTTAGGGACTAGTCCCTCCTGATAATATGTTCAAAGTAAGAGAAACACAGTCTTGTCATCCTAGCTTTTAAGGAGCATGCTACTATACTTCTTCCAGCAGACATTTGTTTGTTCTTCTGGCTTGTTGTTGTTAGGAGTCAGAGTCAGTATCAACTCATAGCAACCTTATGCACAAAAGAAAAAAACTCTGCACCAGGCATACAATCATTGCTACACTTGAGCTCACTGCCATGTGACAATCCACCTCATTGGGGTTTTTCCTTATTCTCTCTGACCTTCCACTTTACTAAGCATGATGTCCTTCTCCAGGGACTGGTGTCTCTTAATAATTAGTCCAAAGTGTGAAAGACCAGAAAGATGTTTACCTGTGCTTTAATCACTACACAAAGACTTTCAATTGTGTGGATCATGACAAGCTATGAACAACATTGCAAAATATGTGTATTTTGGAACACTTAATTGTGCTCATGAGGAATCAGTACATGGATCAAGAGGCAGTTGTTCTAATAGAACATGGACACACTGAATGGTTTAAAACTAAGAAAGGAGTGCGACAGGGTTGTATTCTTTCACCATACTTATTCAACCTGTATGCTGAGCAAATAAACCTAAGAAGCTGGGTTCTATGAAGAAAAATGTGGCATCAGGATTGGAGGAAGACTCTTTAACAACCTGTGATATGCAGATGGCACAACCTTGCTTGCTGAAAGTGAAGAGGACTTAAAAGTATTTACTGATGAAGATCAAAGAGCACAGCCTTTGGTATGGATTGCATCTCAATGTAAAGAAAACAAAATCCTCACCACTGGACCAATAAACAACTTGCTTATCAATGGAGATAATATTGACGTTGTCAAGGACTTCATTCATCTTGGATCAACTATCAACACTCATGAAAGCAACAGTCAAGAAGTCAAACGACGTATTGCATTAGGCAAATCTGCACAAAACCTTTTAAAGTGTTGAAGAGCAAAGATATCAGATTGAGGACTAAGGTATGCCTGACCCAAGCCATGGCATTTTCAATAACCTCATATGCATGTGAAAGCTGGACAGTGAATAAGGAAGACTGTAGAAGAATTGATGCTTTTGAGTTATGGTGTTGGAGGAGAATATTGAAATTTCCCTGAGCTGCCAAAAGAACAAACAGATCTATGTTGGAAGAAGTGCAACCAGAATGCTCCTTGGAGGACAGGATGGCCAAACTTCATCTCTCATACTTCAGACATATTGTCAGGAGGGACCAGTCTCTGGAGAAAGATATCATGTTTGGTAAGGTGGAAAGTCAAAGAAAAAGAGGAAGACCCCCAGCAAAATGGCAGTATCAATGGGCTCAAGTGTGGAAACAATTGTGAGGTTGGCCCAGAACTGGGTAGTGTTTCATTCTGTTGCACATAGGGTTGCTATGGGTCCGTACTGACTTGATGGCACCTTATAACAACATGAGAGACCAAGTCTGGACATCCTGACTTCTTAGGCACATACTGATTGTACTTTTTCCAACACAAGTTTGTTTTTTATTTTGGCAGTCCATGGTACTTTCAGTATTCTCCTCCAACATCATAACTCAATTTATCAGGTCTTCTTTATTCCTTGTCCAAATTTCACATAAATATGAGGTTATTGGAAATACCATGGTGTGGGTTAGGCACAGCTTAATTCTCAAAGTGATATCTTTGTTCTTCAACACTTGTGCAGCAGATTTGCCTAATGCAATACATCATTTGATTTCTTGACTGCTGCTTCCAAGAGTGTTGATGGTTCATCCAAGCAAAATGAAGTCTTCGACAACTTCAACCTTTTCTCCATTTATATGGATATTGCTTATTGGTACAGTGGTGAGGATTTTTGTTTCATTTACATCGAGGTGGAACTCATACTGATGGCTGTGGTCTTTGGTCTTCATCAGTAAGTATTTTAAGTCCTCTTTGTTTTCAGCAAGCAAAGTTGCATCATATACATATCACAAGTTGTTAATAAATCTTCCTCCAATCCTGATGCCATGATTATCTTTATATGATTCAGCTTCTCAGATTATTTGCTCAGAATACATATTGAATAAATATAGTAAAAGAATACAACCTTGGCACACACCTTTCCTGATTTTAAATCATTCAATGTTCCCTTGATCCATTTGAACAACTGCCAGTTGGTCTCTATACAGGTTCCTCACAATTACAATTAAATGTTCCAGAATATTCATTCTCTGTAATGTTATCTGTAGCTTGTCATGATCCACACAATCTAAAGCCTTTGTGCAGTCAATGAAGCCCAGGTAAATGTCTTTCTGGTACTCTCTGCTTTCATCCAAGATCCATCTGACATGAGCAATGATATCCCACATTCCACATCCTCATCTGAACCCAGCTGAACCTTTGGCAGTTCCCTTCAATGAACTGCTGCAGCCATTGTTTAATTATTGTTAGCAAAATTGTACTTGTTCTTTTTGATGATGAATGCAATGTCATTCCTCTTCCATTTGTCCTTCCTAGAATAGTAAACCCTGTGATTGTCGGATTCAAAATGACCCAAACCAGCCCATTTCAACTCACTAATACCCAGGATGTCATTGTTTATGCCCATTTCATTTTTGACGACTTCCAATTTTTCTAAGTTCATACTTTGTACATTCCAAGTTCCTATTTTAAATGGACATTTGCAATTGTTTCTCCTCACTTTGAGTTGTGTCCCATCAGGAAATGAAGGTCCCCAAAACTTTATACCATTCATGTCATCACTGTCAACTCACTTTGAGGAGGTAGCTCTTCCTGAGTCACATTTTGAATGCCTTCCAACCTGTGAGGCTCATTTTCTGGCACTATATCTGGAAATATTCTGGTACTCTTCATCATGTTTCAGTATTCAATATTCTGGTGCTATTTGACAGTTCTTCTGGCATTCCATGATATTCCTAATATTTTTCTCCAATACTATAATTCAAATGTATCAATTCTCCTGCCATCTTACTTACTGATTATTCAACATCCACATGTATAGGATGAGATTGAAAATACCATGGTTTGGGTCAGGCACACTTTTGATTCTAAAACCTCTTTGCTCTTAAACTCTTTTATTTTGCTCAGCAGATTTGTCTAATGCAGTATTTCATTTTATTTCTTGACTGCTGCTTCCCTGAGTGTTGATTTTGGATCCAAGAAAAAAACCTTTTGACAACTTCAATCTGTTCTTCATTTATCATGATGTAATTTTCTGGTCCAGTTGTGAAGACTTTTTTTTTCTTTACATTGAGATGTAATCCAAACTGAAGGCTGTGGTCTGTGATCTTCATCACTATATATTTTAGTTCTCTTCACTCCCAGAAAGCAAGGTTATCATCTGCATGTAACAAATTGTTAATGAGTTTTCCTCTAATTCTGATGCAACATTCTTTTTCATATAATCCTGTTTCTTGGATTATTTGCTCAGAAAAAACTCGAAAAAGTATGGTGAAGGTATCCAACCCTGGCACACATCTTTCCTAATTTTAAAACATTCAGTATCCCACATTCAGTTCGAACCACTGCCTTTTAATCTGTTTGTAGGTTCCTCATGAGAACAATTAAATGTTCTAGAAAATCCATTATTCCCAATGTTATCTATAGTTTGTCATGATCCACAAAATTGAAAGACTTTGCATAGTCAATTAATCACAATTAAACATCTTTCTGATACTCTATGCTTCAACTAAGATCCCTCTGACATAAGTAAAGATATCCCCAGTTCCACACCCTCTTCTGAATATGACTTGAATTTTTGGCAGTTCCCAATCTATGTACTGTTGCAACATTTTTTAAATTATCTTAAGCAAAATTTTACTTACACGTATTTTAATGATTTTGTTTGATGATTTATGCATTCCATTGGGTCATCTCTTTTTGGATGGACAAATATATGGATATCTTCCAATCAGTTAGCCATGTGGCTCTTCCAAATTTCTTGGCATAGATGAGTGAGTGCCTTCAGCGTTGCCTCAGTTTGCTGAAATATTTCGATTTGTGTTCCATCAATTTCTGGAGACTTGTTTTTTGCCAATGTCTTCAGTGCAGCTTAGGCTTCTTCCTTCAATACCATTGGTTCTTGATCATATACTACCTCTTGAAATGGTTGAACATTGACCAATTCTTTTTGGTACAGTGCCTCTGTGTATGCCTTCTATCTTCTTTTGATGCTTTCTGCATCATTCAATAGTTTGACATCAAATCCTTCAATATTGTAACCCGAGGCTTGATTTTTTTTCTTCAGCCTATTCAGCTTGAGCAACGGTCTTTTCACATTTCATTATAATACATGACGTCATCTTCTCGAGCAATTCAAACTCCATACATTTCATGTTCTGCTTATTAATGGATGTTTGAAAATCATTCTTCTCATTTTGAGTTGTGGTCCATCAGCAAATCAAGGTCCTGAAAGTTTTGTTTCATTCGCCTTATTAAGGACAACTCCACTTTGAGAAGTCAGCTCTACTTTTAGGAGTCAGTTCTACTTTGATGGTCAGCTCTTCCCCTATCATATTTTGACTGTCTTCCAACATAAGGGGTTCATATTCTGGCACTATATCTGAACATTTTCTACTTGTAATCATAAGATTTTCAGTGGCTAACCATTCAGAAGTAGTCTCCCTCTTCTTTCTAGTCTGTCTTAGTCTGGAAACTCTACTGAAACTCGTCTAACATGGGTGACCTTGTTGTTGTTGTTAAGTACCATGGAGTTGATTCCGACTCATAATGACCCTGTACAGGGTTTCGGAGGCTGTAAATCTTTACGGGAACAGAAAGCCTCATCTTTCTCCTGTGGTATGGCTTGAGGTTAGCAGTCCGATTCGTAACCACTACACTATGCCTTATGGGTGACTCTACTAGTATTTAAAATACTGGTGGCATGGCTTACAACATTATAACAGCATGCAAGTCACCACAGTATGACAAACTGACAGATAAGTGATGGGTATATATTTATATATGCCTAAATGCATTGTTGTTTTGATTTGCATCTCTCTAAAGGAGCTCTGGTAGCGTAGTGTTTACGAATCGGGCTGCGAACCTTAAGGTCAGTGGTTCGAAACTACCAGCCGCTCCGCGGGAGAAAGATGAGGCTTTCTACTCCCGTAAGGATTTACACCCTCGGAAACCCTGTACAGGGTCGCTATGGGTCAGAACCGACTCGACGGCACTTAACAACAAATGCATGTAGTATTTAGTTGATTTGAGGTTCAAATATGTTCAATTTCTGAAACATACAGTTTTGTAGGAAAAATTCTTTAAAAGGTAATCTATCTACCAATCTTAAATTTTTCATAAGAACAAGAGCAAATTATTTGAAACTGGCAATAATTTTGTTACAATCTGAGTCCTGAATATGTACCAAGTACTGTGACCAGATGTCTTTCATTATCTCATTTAACTGAATTAGCATTTTAAACATACAACTTTTACTACTTAAAGACTACCCTGCATACAACGAATCCTGAATAAATACCTTTCTACTTCACACATTCACAAAAATTTTAAAACATTCCCTTATTATTCAACCAGTCAAACCAGCTTTCTTTAAATATCTGTAAATCTCATCTTTCCCAGAAAAGGCTAAAATTAAGTATAATTATCCACAGGTTATATTATAAGTCAGGAACTGAGAAATGAGAATAGATTAAATAATAGCACAAAGATGGAGAAGCAGGGTTATGATCCTAGTTTTGTCTGCCTCCAAAGTTGCTTCACTCTAATCTTTTTTTCCTAGGGAATAATGAAACTATGCATAATAGGTGTTTGATTGAAGTGTATAGGATAAAGAAAGGAAGAAAAGTGAGAAAGGAGGAAGTGAAAGAGGAAGACAAGACAGAAAGAATAATCTCTTCCAAAACAAAACTGACATACATGCTTGGAACAAATTCATAACCATTTAAGACAAGCTCAAGTTATAAGTCAAGAGATGGAAGGGGGTAATATTATCTTCCAAGAGTCAAGTGGTCAATAGGAAGATTCATGTATCCATTAAGCAAACAGTACTAGCACTTTTGAGTTGTGACCCATGAGCAGATAAAAGTCCTGAAGGCTTTGCTCCATTCATGTCACAGACAAGTCCCTGGAGACAGATACCATGTTTGGTAAAGTGGACAGTCGTACAAAGAGAAGACTCCCAGTGATGTCCTTCTCCAGGGACTGGTCCTTCTTGATAATATGTTAGGAATATGAGAGATGAAGTCTAGCTATCCTGGCTTCTAATGAATATTCTGACTGTACTTCTTCTAACATGGTCTTCCTTATTCACTGTCCAACTTTACATGCATATGAGGTCATTGAAAATACCATGGCTTGGGTCAGGCGCAACTTAGTCCTCAAACTGACATCTTTGTTCTTCAGCACTTTAAAGAGGTCCTGTGCAGAATATTTTCCTAATGCAATCCATCATTTAATTTCTTGACTGCTACTTCCATAAGTGTTGATGATTGAACAGAGCAAAATGAAGTCTTTGACAACGTGAATCTTTTCTCCATTTACATGGATGTTGTTTTTTGGTTCAGTGGTGAGGATTTCTGTTTTCTTTACATTGAGGTGCTATCCATATAGAAGGCTGTGGTCTTTGATCTTCATCAGTAATCATTTTATGTTCTCTTCGCTTTCAGCAAGCAAGACTCTAAGACAACTCCTCCAAAAAAACCTCCCTCAAACTCAGAGGGCCACACTACAGACAACGAGGGTCTCTCCCATGCGTGGGACTGTAAATTTGAAGGTGAGTACTAGAAGTTAGTTTCAGTGGAGGTGACTCTGAGACTAGTTCATCAGACATCAAAACAAAAAGCTGAGAATGTAGTTAGAAAGGGAGAATCCATGTCACACTAGAAAATATAAGAATCAATGTCTAGGTCAGGTTCAAAGCTAAGAGTCCAAAGAAAAGAATAAAGATTTGGTTATAAGACAGGATAATTCAGACAACTCAAGAAACTTTGTCTCTTTTATGGGATTATTTGAAAGTGCCAAAGCTAGATATTTCATCCCTACAGTGATGTTTTCTAGTTGTTGTAAATAATTTGCACTTAACCTGAAGGTTGGCAGTTCAATCCCCCTGGGAGCACCAAGGAAGTACTGTCTAGTATTCTGCTTCTGTTAAGATCATGGCCAAGAAAAACTTACGTTGTTGTTGTTGCTAAGTGCCATGGAATCCGTTCTGATTCACAGCCACCCAGGATAGGGATTCTGAGGCTTAAAACTTAATGGGAACAGGACAACTCATCTTTTGCCCATGGAGAGGCTGACTGGTGGACTCAAACAGTGGACTGTGTGATTTGCAGTCCAGTGCTTATCTTATGAATCCATGGTGATCCAAGAAAAATCTACTCTTTCACATGGGGTTGTCTTGTGTCTGAACTGACTCAACAGGTTTAATTTGGACCTCATGTGGCACTGTAAGGTAAGCACTGGACTATTAACCAGAATGCCAGCAGTTCAAGCCACAGTTGTTCCTTGGAAACTCTATATGGGATCTCTGAGTCAGAACTGACTCAACAGCACACAACAACAGCAACAACAACATGGCCAATTCAGGAGTCCTTGTATAGTATTGTAGGATACACACTAGACTGCAAATCACAAGGCTAACAGTTCAAACCCACCAGCTGCTCCTTAGAAACCCTACACAGGGTTGCTATGAGTCAGATCTGACTCTACAGCACTTAACAACAACATAACATATTCACCAGCTATTTTCCAGAATCCCTATACAAAGTCACTATGAGTCACAACTGACTGGACAGCACTTAAAACAACAAATAAAAAGAAACAAATTAAGGAGCCCTGATGGCACAGTAGGATAAGCAATGGACTGTTAACCACAAGGTGAGCAGTTAAAACCACCAGAAGCTCTCTGGGAGAAAGATGAGGCTTTTTGCTCTTAGAAACTCTATACAGAGTCAATATGAGTCAGGGGTTTGGTCTTGAGGCTTTCTAAGAAATTGGGTAAGCTTTTATTAAAACATATATCTCAATACCTCAAAACTATTCGTGTAACTACCCATCCGATTAATGTGTGGGCTACTTAGGGGTGATGATTCTGTCACTTCCCTCTCTATAGCACCAGCAATTCATATGGTGCTTGGCACACAGGATAGATAGGCTCTTAGAGAAGGGGAGGAGGGGGTTAAATAAAACAAAGGAAGAAGGGAGGAAGAGATGAAAAACAGAGCAGGAGTAGTCTTTTTAAAGCAGTCTGGAGAATTTGGTTTCAAGCTCAATATTGAAATTTTATTCAGTGCTGTATCCCCACCAGAAATTAGAGTGTGACATTCCCTTTGGTTAGCTTGGTCTTACAAAAACTAAGAAAGGAAGGCTTGAATTTAGGCACCTGAGAGTTCCATGAAGCTCTGTGCAATTCTTATAAACATTACAGGTCTTCTGGAGCCTATGAATTGCCTCCATTTAAACTCAAAAGCCCTACGACATGGTTCCTGGGGCCCGTAAACCCTGTGATACCAGCTCTTATAACTCCCCTGACAAGAAATAAGCTTCAATTTGCCTGGCCTATAAAAGACCTTGCCTGACCTTTAATATCAGTCAGAGGTATCAGGAGCCTGTGAAAACCCAAGCACTCCTGGGGCCTGACACAGGGAGTAGAACCGGAGCCATCAGAACCAGCCAACAGCTGGCAAAGGGATCAGGCACCCTTAATATGGTGTGTGAATTCCGGCCATGAGTGACACTCAGCAAGCCTCATTTTGTTCATCTCTGGGAATGGAATGAGACCACCTACACCATGGAGTTTTGGGTGAATTAAAGGGCTCATACATTCATTGAAAAACAGTCTTTTGCTTCCTTGAGGAGAACAGAGACTAGTTGGAGAAGCAAGCCCAAGTAGTCGATTGCAGTATGTTATGCTGTATGTATATGGCAAAGAAGGAGTCTGGGCTCTTTCTCCTTTCGTTCCTATGGAAATTTGTGAAATTGAGGCAAAATATGTGGCACTATGCAATAAGCACTGGACTGCAAGATCAGTTTGAACTACAAGCTTGACAGTTCAAATTCACCAGCTGCTCCTGGAAAACCTTATACAAGGTCACTATAAGTCATAACTGACTAGACAGCACTTAATAACAGCATTTGTACAGAAAGAGAGTCCTGGTGTGGTGCTGAGGGTTAATGCACTGAACAGCAAAGTCGATTTCAACTGCAAGGTCAGTGGTTCAAACTCACCAGCCATTCCATGGAAACACTATAAAGGGTCGCTATGAGTCAGAACCCACTTGACGGCACTTATTTACACACACACATATGCATGCCATGGAGCTGGATACAATTAATAGTGACCATGAATAAGGTTTCCAAAGAGTTGCAGGTGGATATAAACCACCAAGTTTGTGGTTAGGAGTCCAGCGCCACACAGAAGGACATTCTATGTATCTACGTATGTTGTTGTGTGTGGCCTGTTGTGGTGCTGTGGATTAATGTCAGTTTGAACTGCAAGGCCAGGGGTTCAACCTCACTAGCTGCTCCTTGGAAATCCTATACAGTGTTGCTAGGGGTCAGAACTGACTCAATGGCACTTAACAACAACAACAAATACACACACACACACACACACACACACATATATGTGTGTCTGTGTATATAGAGAGAAATATAGGTAAGAGAGAAATAAAGTAAATGAGAGAATAGGAATGCTGGAGTGGATATATTGTGAGAGGCCAGAAGACACAGCCAAGTACTGTGTTCCATAGGAGGGTCACAGGAACACACCACTCACTGTGACCATCAATAACAAAGCATTATATATAATAACAACTTACAATAATAACAACTTACATAATAACAATTTATAACTGTGTTTGGGGGGGCCCTCTATGGAACACAGACCTTGACTAGGTCTTTTGGTCTATCACAATATATCCACTCTAGCCTACCTAGTCCCCTCATTTGGTTTATTTACCCTCTATTATCTTCCAAATAAATAAATAAACTAGATGACAGAAATAGGAATGCTGGAGTGGATACCCTAGGCATTAGTGAGCTGAAACGGACTGGTACTGGTCAGTTAGAATCTGATGGTCACATGGTTTATGATGCCAAGAATGACAGATTGAAGAGAAATAACACTGAATTCATCATCAAAAAGAACATATCAAGATCTGTTTTGTTTTGGTTTGGGGTCTTTCTTTTTTAGGTTTTTATTGTGGATTGAGTGAAAGTTTACAAGGCAGATCATCAATTTTACATTCAACAAATCATACACCTTATTTCATTACAATGATT